>NC_137870.1:46208952-46271452 GCF_963924005.1 Protomyctophum bolini
TCCAAGTACCATGATCACTGGATGAAGGTATAGTGCAGGAATTTACATAATGATTAGTCTTTAGGGTGGTTGTGTTCCGTTTGATATCCTTCTTCAGATATCATTCAATGGTCATGTTTTCAAAATCTCCGTGTGTGGTTGTAATCACACACACACAATAGAGCGTCGCAGTCCCGCCCCCTCGAGAGACCCGGAAAATAAATCGCCGTTCATTTTCCTCATAGGCATTTCTTAACGTATTTATTTAAAGACGGTTACGCCGCGGACAAAGCCAACTCGGATCGTGACAAATCATGACAATGAACACAATATTTTGGGCCGATCAAATCATTAGAAAGAAGAAAATAAAGGCAGGAGACAACACTATTCGTTTTGTTTTTCTTCTTATAAATTATTTGATCGGCCCAAAACATTGTGTTCATTGTCATGATTTGTCACGATCCGAGTTGGCTTTGTCCGCGGCGTAACCTTCTTTAAATAAATACTTTAAGAAATGCCTATGGGAAAAATGCATAGGGATTAATTTCCTGGGCCACTCGTTGTTCTGAAAGGGGGCGGGACTGCGAAGGCTCCATAGGGTTGGCTGCCCCCAACAGTTTTTAGTTTGCCTTAAACCAGTCAACTACAAAAGTAGATTTTGGCAGATATTATAGCCTGTCTCGGCACTCAATAGCACTTCAAATGTTCTGTTTGTCTGTTTGTTTGTTCATGTTCTTGAAGCAGGTATAAGGCATGATGCAACAAAGTGCAAAAAAAGCAATTTGAAATGGCTTGAAATTGTATAGAATTCAACGTGTTTACATCACCCCCTTTCAATAATAAATAACCCACGGGCCACAAAAAAGATTTACTCGCACAATTTACGCTTTGGTGAACCGCTGGCTTGGTATCGCTCCAGGCAGGGTGGAGGTGGAGGTGGAGCGTGGAGGAGGAGGAGGAGAGTGAAAGCCACCTGTCGGCAATTCAAAACATGAAACAAATCAAACCTGGGCTGGACGCCGCGGTTCCCTTTGTGGGGAGAATCGTGTCAGTGCCAGGTTAGTGGCTACGGCTCGGTGGGTTGCCAGGTTAGCGGCTACGGCTCGGTGGGTTGCCAGGTTAGCGGCTACGGCTCGGTGGGTTGCTAGGTTAGCGGCTACGGCTCGGTGGGTTGCTAGGTTAGCGGCTACGGCTCGGTGGGTTGCCAGGTTAGTGGCTACGGCTCGGTGGGTTGCTAGGTTAGCGGCTACGGCTCGGTGGGTTGCCAGGTAAAACAACATTGTAGTACTTTTCTCCACCGGCTCAGTGGCTACCCCGGGCTGTCTCTGGGGAAGCTAAACGTCACGGCATACTGGACTGGACATTTGACACAACTCGTCTCTACATTCACAGTCTATTTATCAGTGTGTGTGTGTGTGTGTGTGTGTGTGTGTGTGTGTGTGTGTGTGTGTGTGTGTGTGTGTGTGTGTGTGTGTGTGTGTGTGCGTGCGTGTGCGTGCACTATGGGTGCACTTCCGTGCTTATGCATGTGTGGATAGAGGCTGAAGGGATTCACACAGTCATTAGTCTTCATCTGTGGAGTAACCGCTACACTGCGTACGGTGTGCGTGTCTGCGTGCATGTGTGTGTGTGTGTGTGTGTGTGTGAGAGTGTTTGTATGTGTGTGTGTGTGTGTGTGTGTGTGTGTGTGTGTGTGTGTGTGTGTGTGTGGGTGTAGGCGTGTGTGTGTGTGTGTGTGTGTGTGTGTGTGTGTGTGTGTGTGTGTGTGTGTGCGTGTGTGTGTGTGTGTGTGTGTGTGTGTGTGTGTGCATATGCAAGCCATCCGTCTTCACTAGTGCTTATCTGTACATGCAGTGTCTCCACAGTAGAGAGAGACGACATTTTGGAGATTGAGCAAGAGGTGCAGTCAGAGAGAGAGAGAGAGAGAGAGAGAGGGGGGAGGGATAGAGAGAGAGAGAGGGGGGGAGGGATAGAGAGAGAGAGAGAGAGAGAGAGAGAGAGAGAGAGAGAGAGAGAGAGAGAGAGAGAGAGTGAGAGATAATATCCCTAATCAATATAAGTGTATCCTTTATGGAAGCATAAAGCTGCCAAAATTGAAACAAGTCAAAAAAAGAGTCAGAACATCCGCCCCCCAGTAGTTCGTAGAGATTCAGACACTTACTTTATTTTAAGGCAAGAAAATTGCAACGTTTCGGCCGACTAGGTCTGATGATAATATTTGCCTGATGAAGACCTAGTCGGTCGAAACATTGCAATTTGTTGTCCTTAAAATATGCTCCACAAACTGGTGTGTGGATGTTCTACCCCGTCCTTGTTGTCTGCGTTGATGCCTGACATCCAGCACCTGGCCTGAATATAACAGGCACACAACAATCTTCTCTGTGAAATACTAAAAGTCATAATCGGTCCGTTGTATATGTGGAGTTAGCATGTTCTCCGCGTGTAGGTATAGGTGCCCTCACGAAAAAACACATGCGTGTTCCTTCAACGTGCTACTTCCTATCGGGCCCCCTTCTCCCCCCGGTCAGGTGATAACTCTATACTCGTTACTGTGCAGTAAATTAAAACAAGATAAATGGTGCTGTATTTATAAAGCCCCTTCATCCAAGGCGCTTTACATATATTGTGCATTACATTCACACATTCACACACCGGTGCCTGCATGGAGGAACCCATGCAAGGCACCAACCAGCACATCAGGAGCAATCAGAGTCTTGCTCAAGGACACTTTGACACTAACTCTGGGGGGGAGCCCACAGGGTTCGAACTGGGAACCTTGCGGTTCCTATCCGGTCACTCTACCGCTGAGCCACACGATGTCTGCTTGACGACACACTTATAGAGTTCAGAGCCAATTCAGTGTTAGGCCTATTTCTATTGGTCCAGCATGTCAACTGTTAAAAATAAATTGCAACACACACGCACGCACGCACGCATGCACGCACGCAGGCACGCACGCACACACGCACAAACGCAAACGCAAACAAACTCTCTCTTATGTATTGTGCATGTATAAAACTTTGCACCTTAATAATGCATATTAAGCACTGCACATTTATCACACAGTAAAATGCACCACTGGCAAACCTATAGCTTTAATGAACGTTGTTAGAATGCATTCTGACCCTTTCGCTGGCCCGAGGGGATTCAAAGTAAAAAAAAAGATATTGCATAATTTGCATCAACATTGTGAAGTGATGTTGTTAACATATACAGCAGAAGTATACAGAAGGGAGCTGGCCCCAGCATGCACATGAACACATACTGTACATGCATGTATGCATAAACCATTTAGACCTGAGCGCCATTCTACAAAATGTCTTTTAAATCATGACAGTTTATTTTTATATATCAGTGGTGCTCAACCTTTTTCATGTTTAATGACCCCCGGAATTATATGTAATTGGCCACAGATATGTAGTTCCAGGGACCCCTCCCCCCCCCCCCAGAAGCAAAGACTTGAGCTAAAAAACGTTCGCTCTGAAAGAATATATATTGAAATATTTTCGCCACAATTTTCACGATTTTTCAATAGCAAGATCTACAAGCTCATAATTATGAGCTTGTAGATCTGCTATTTTTTTCCCAACAGCTAAAGCATAACATAATGCTTTAAAACACCAAAAAGGGGTTCCCGCCCAGAATGGGATAAATATGAATTGTGTATTCCACGTGTAGACTCGTGTACGTGTGTATTCCTTCACACGTGCGGTTGTACATTCATGGAGGCGTGACTGGAACGCGTGCGGTTGTTTGATTCATTTATCAGTTGCTTTTCTGAAATTCCAATGCCACACATTTATTGCCTTTTCATAAAACAGTACGTGGGTTCTTATAAAGTTGGGGTCCGGGGCGGTCGAAGAATTATGATGATGATAGGTTCCTGTGCAAAAAAAAACTGCAATTGCTAAAACGTTTACCATCGAGCCTGCTTGCTCAGGGGATAAATACATTGAATCAGGTTTAAATCTGTGTGAGATCCACGTGTCTAATTAATGGGTGAGACTGACTCTAAATGTACTTTAGATCGACAACAGAGGAGCAGGGAGACAAACTAATACAACTGCTCCAATATTGTTTAAGTTATATTATATCAATGTACTCTATCTATCATAAAGTTATACAAAGGGCCTGCTTTAATCCATTCTGGCCGGGAACCCCTTTTGGTGTTTTAAAGCATTATACATGTAATACTTTACCTATTGAAAAAGAGCAGATCTACAAGCTCATAGTGCGGGACCGAGTGCCGCTTGCGTATAGGTCTGCTATTTTTGAAAAATCGTGAAAATGTGGCGCAAATCTTTGAATATTATTTCGGAGCGAACGTTTTTAACTCAAATCTTTGCTTCTGGGGGGGGGTGGTGTTCCTGGAACAACATATTATCAGATGTGGGTCGGTGGCCAATTACATATATTTTTGGGGGTCCTTGACATGAAAATGTTTGAGAGCGACTGACATTAGAAACATGAGGGTTTTTCAGAAAACTGTCAGGATTTAGAAGACATCTGTATAGAATCGTTCCCGGGTCAAAATGGCTTAAACTCGACAGAGATGAAGACAGAGAGAGGCAGCTGAAAAAGAAACAGCAACTAAACACAGAAGTTGTGACTGTTATATAGGTGGCATCTGTGATGCATGTTTATTCTCACCAGACAGGTCCGATCAATCTCCCTTTCCCCCGTTGGATATAATATCAGCTGCGTGAACGTCGTCTGAACGCCATCCATCTCTCCAAAGCCCATCCATCTCCATCTTCTCCATCCAGCAGCAAAACTGTTTAGTTTACAGGCACGTAATGTGAGTGGGCAGCGGTACGGTACGGTACGGTACGGTACGGTACGGTACGGTACGGTACAGTAGCGGTACGGTACGGTACGGTATGGTACGGTACAGTAGCGGTACGGTACGGTACGGTAGCGGTACGGTAGCCACAATGCTGCATTTAACCCATTCTAGGCCTGACATCAGATTCTAAAAATGTCTTGTCTACATCCTGACAGTTTTCTGAAAAAGCCATGTTTCTATGTCAGTCGTTCTTCGATTTTTCAAAAGTAGCAGACCTACAAGCTCGTAGCGCGCTATGAGCTTGTAGATCTGCTATTTTTCAATAGCTAAAGCATAGCATGATGCTAACACCAAAAGGGGTTCCTGCCCGAAATGGTGACAGTTTTCTGAAATACCTCATGTTTCTGATGTCAGTCGTTCTCAAACTATATTTCATGTCAAGGACCCCCACACATTATATATGTAATTGGCCAACGACCCCCCACATCTGAAAATATGTTGTTCCAGGAACCCCTCAAGAAGCAAAGATTTGAGTTAAAAACCTTCGCTCTGAAAGAATATATATTCAAAGAATTGCGCCACATTTTCAAGATGTGAAAAAAAAATAGCAGATCTACAAGCTCGTAGCGCGGCATTTCTGTGGCGCATTATGAGCTTGTAGATCTGCCATTTTTCAATAGCTAAAGCATAACATAATGCTTAAAACACCAAAAGGGGTTTTCCCGTCCAGAATGGATTAAATCAGTTTGGTGGAATAGGCGACTATTCCATAAACATAAACATAAACATAAACATAAACATAAACATAAACATAAACATAAACATAAACATATCGGTCAAACAGATCCCTATGAATGATGCTGTGATGGTTTTCAATATGCCTTTATATTACATACACGATACATGAGAACCAATCATCTTTTTTAATTTATTTCCTAAAGGGTATTATTCGGCTTAAGTAAAACATAAGAGACTAATTTGGTGAAAATGAGAAGCGTCTTCTCATATGAATGCAACGCTCATAAGCTCCCACACGGTAATGTAATTCCAAGGTGAACCTACGTAGCACGACTAAACCAAAGCAAAAGTCGATGTAAGCTATGTTAAATTTGATTCTCTCTCATGACTAATCAGCAGAAAAGCCACTAGGGAAAAACACTGGTGCAAAGTGTTGGCATGTTTCATGAGCAATTAGACCTGCAGCCTAATCAAAAAGCATAAAGAAGCAGCATAAAAATCACTAATGCGTGCCACTGACCACTTTGGGTCATTTATGCTCCTTAGCCTATTCTGGGCGGGAACCCCTTTTGGTGTTTAAAGCATCATGTTATACTATTTTTTGAAAAATCGTGAAAATGTGGCGCAATTCTTTGAATATAATGTTCTTACAAAGGGAAGGTTTTTTTTTTTGTTTAACTCAAAGCCTTGCTTCTGTGCGGTCCCTGGAACAACATATTTTCAGATGGCCAATTACACATGTAAATTTTTTGGGGTCCTTGACATGAAAATGTTTGAGAACATCAGGAATTAGAAAACAATTTGTAGAATCGTCCTCAGGTCTAAATGGGTTAATGCTTTTTAACACGGCTCGTCTTGCATCATATCTAGAGACGTTGCCGAGACAACCTTTGTTTACATGATGGATCTATGCCGGAGCAACTGGAGAGCTCCACATCGCCATCTCTGTGCCGTCAAAGAAACGCTGTTTTGACCAAAATGCCGTCTGGAAACAAAGGAATAGGAGATACAGGCGATTGAAAGAAACGGATAGAATGGATTATTATGGCGACGACGATCTATGATGGACGATCCAGTGCTGTGCGAACAACACAGCTATAGCTAACCGGCTAACGTGAGTAGCATTATGGGTCGCTCGATCGAATGCACTAAAAAAAGCGCAATTGCCGAAGGGCTTCGGCGATGGCGCTGAAAGTATTAAGCACAAGGCCGTTGGATTAAGAACCAGAGTCTTTAGGTTTGCTTTAGTGCTACAGCGATAGTTTACGGCTACCGAGATATTGTTCGGTTACAGACAGTCAAATTTCAACTTTGACTGAAAAACTACCAAGTACATTAATTGGCCTTTTAATAAAATTGTTATTTGTTGATCTCCCTATCTCTCACACGCGCACACACACACACACACACACACACACACACACACACACAAGGGCTGGACTGTGACAAAAATTTGGCCCGGTCATTTTCGCACAAATTTGGCCCAGACCAGCACACCACAACCAGCGCGCAGATAGCAGAAACTCTACCGCCCGCTCCATCGAGCTACACACAAAGATGGGGGTCGGCGACCAAATAAATATAATTTGTAGGGTCCCTGACATGAAATATTGAGAACCACCGACATAGAAACTTGAGGCTTTTCGGAAGATGTTCATGATTTAGAAGACTTATTATTTATTTTCTTCGACGTTCAGGTCTTAATTAAACACCTGCATGTACTTCACAGATCAGGGTCTGCAGACGGCACGGCGCCGTCCTTTATTCACACTATACACCAAACCCAGGAAGTCAAAAATACCCAATCTAGATCTTAGCTATTTTAATCTAGACTCGCGGGGGCTTCCCAAACGGTGGCGCATGCAGCAGTCGTTGCACCCCCTGTGGTGTGTGTGGCTTCCCAAACTGTGGCGCGCACGCGCCTTCTAGGGGGTGTGTGTGTGTGTGTGCGTGTATCCCCTGTGGTGTGTGTGGCTTCGCAAACTGTGGCACGTGCGTGCACCAGCCGTGGTGCGCACGAGCTTTCTAGGGGGTGTGTGTGTGCGGTGCACCCCCTGTTGTGCCCCCCCCCCCCCCCCCTCATGCGTGGGCACCCCCCACGCATGGGCGTCTTCTAGGGGGTGTGTGTGAGACATGAAAAGGCTTAATGGTGGTGGTATGATCATATTTTAAACTTGTAGATAGATAGATAGATAGATAGATAGATAGATAGATAGATAGATAGATAGATAGATAGATAGATAGATAGATAGATAGATAGATAGATAGATAGATAGATCTGAGTAATAGATGTGAGTGTTATGTAAGCACGGGCTTACATGACACTCAGAAAATTGTACATACTGTATATCGTCACCTTATTAAACTAATTGCCTAAATCATTTTTTCAAGGTTTTCAGGAAACACAAAAAACTGTGCCAAATGTAGAATATATTATATTTCTTAATTATTTCAATTCCAAAAACTATGAAAAAATATGACTATTGACATACAAATAAAGGTGTATGTCAATCATGTAACATGGAAGGATAAAATGACTTAGGCCAATATCTGAACATATCTATTTTAACTTAGGCAATTATAAACGTTATTTAGGCCAAATTACTTCTGCGGTAAGTGACTTAGGCAAAATGTTTTATTCCAATTATTTTTAATAGACCATGGTTTAGGGTCAGCCACAGAGTGTTTAAAATAATATCATAGCACAAAGACATTTGACACTGAAGGGGAGTGAATAGGAGTGAATGGGAGTGAATTTGGAGTGAATGGGAGTGAATTTGGAGTGAATGGGACTGAATGGGAGGTACTGTTACTATGGAACTGAATGGGAGTGAATGGGACTGTATGGGAGTGAATGGGAGGTACTGTTACTATGGGTCTGATACTATGGGACTGAATGGGAGTGAATGGGAGTGATTGGGACTGAATGGGACTGAATGGGAGGTACTGTTACTATGGGACTGATACTATGGGAGTGAACAGGACTGAATGGGAGTGACAGTCCCATAGTAAACAGTACCTCCCATTCACTCCCACTCACTCCCATTCCTCCCATTCAGTCCCATTCACTCACATTCAGTCACATTCACTCCCTTTCACTCTGAATGGGAGTGAATGGGAGTGACAGTCCCATAGTAACGCTACCTCCCATTCACTCCCTTTCACTCTGAATGGGAGTGAATGGGAGTGACAGTCCTATAGTAACAGTACCTCCCATTCACTCCGATTCTCACTTTTATTCACTCCCATTCAGTCACATAGTAACAGTACACCCCATTCACTCCCATCGTATCAGTCCCATAGTAACAGTACCTCCCATTCAGTCCCATAGTATCAGTCCCATAGTAACAATACCTCCCATTCACTCCCATGCACTCCCATAGTATCAGTCCCATAGTAACAGTACCTCCCATTCAGTCCCATTCAGTCCCATTCACTCCCATAGTATCAGTAACTCCCATTCACTCCCATAGTAACAGTACCTCCCATGCACTCCCATGCACTCCCATAGTATCAGTCCCATAACTAAAAAACATTGCATGGATGCACCTGGGACGTATCCTCAGTGATGTATCCTGAGTTCAACAGGGTTTCGGGTCTCTCAACATCATACCCCTCACTCAGGTGACCCAGCCGGGGTTGATCAAGTCCCGACTTACGTCCCAGTAGCTACCCTCAATCAGTCCCACTAGGAAAAAACCAGGGGCACACAATCCGTTGGAACTATTCCAGAACTACTCTGCCAGGGCTGGGAGGTACACTTCTGGCACATGGAGGGACTAGGCTCTGTGGGTTGTCTCCTGGCCGGGCCCCTCCTACGTCTCACCAGGTCCACTCCTGCTCTCACCAGGAGTAGAGCGAGGACCTGTTGCACCAGAGTCCCAGCACCAGACAGTTCATTCAGGAGTGGTGGGCAATGGTTCCGCAGGGTCATGGTGCTGCGGTTCCACTTGCTGCTTGCATGGCCCTCCCAAAGGCCTCAACGAGGGTTGTTGGACTTCATCCTCACGGAGGACACAGGCTGGGGCGCAACCCATACTGCTCACCCGGGTGCTGTCTACATTCCGGCTGTCACCCGTCTCTCCGGTGTCACCAGACTATACCTGGTTGTCACATAGTCTATTCCTATGAGTCACTATAAATAGAAGAACTATAACTAAAAAACATCGCATGGATGCACCTGGGATGTATCCTCAGTGATGTATCCTGAGGTCAACAGGGTTTCAGGTCTCTCAACATCATACCCCTCACTTAGGCGACCCAGCCGGGAGTGATCAAGTCCCGACTTACGTCCCAGTAGCTACCCTCAATCAGTCCCACTAGGGAAAAACCAGTGGCACACAATCCGTTGGAACTACTCCAGAACTACTCTGCCAAGGCTGGGACGTACACTTCTGGCACATGGAGGGACTAGGCTCTGTGGGTTGTCTCCTGGCCGGGTACTGTTACCCATAGTAACAGTACCTCCCTTTCACTCCCATTCAGTCCCATTCACTCCCATAGTATCAGTCCCATAGTAACAGTACCTCCCATGCACTCCCATAGTATCAGTCCCATAGTAACAGTACCTCCCATTCACTCCCATTCAGTCCCATGCACTCCCATTCAGTCCCATTCACTCCCATAGTAACAGTACCTCCCTTTCACTCCCATTCAGTCCCATTCACTCCCATAGTATCAGTCCCATAGTAACAGTACCTCCCATTCACTCAAATTCAGTCCCATGCACTCCCATAGTATCAGTCCCATAGTAACAGTACCTCCCTTTCACTCCCATTCAGCCCCATGCACTCCCATAGTATCAGTCCCATAGTAACAGTACCTCCCTTTCACTCCCATTCACTCCCATTCTATCAGTCCCATAGTAACAGTAGGCCTACCTCCCATTCAGTCCCATTCACTCCCATTTTGAAAGGTGTGTTAAAATGGCCTAAGTCACATTTTATTATGACTTAGGCAAAATAATATGGCCTAAGTCTCCCTCTTGACATAGGCCATTGTTTTAATAGGGTGTAACAGGAAGGCCTTTTACATTAGGGCTTGGGCGAGTTTACCAGAGGTGGCCAGCATCACCAGGTGGTGATTTAGGCAAAAAAAAAAAATTGGCAAAAAATGACTTAGGCAATTAGTTTAATAAGGTGACGATATAATAATACATATACACAAATAGACAGTTATATACAATAGACATCGTTCTCCAACGTAACTGCCATGCATTCTCTATGAATTTTCCAAAAAACAAAAACTTCAATACTGAACAACCCAATTTAACATAAAACACTCAGACATCCTACAACAGATCTGGGTTCTTATCCTGAATGTTTTCAAATAAAGAGTTTCTTAAATCACGGTATAATAGTGGACAGTAGAAAACAAAATGAAACTCATCCTGTACAACTCCCAGGTCACGGAGAGCACACAGTCGCTCATGCTTCTCAGGAGAACGCCAGTATATCTGCCAACCTCAACTGCCACAGAGGTAAAGCACCAGATCTTAACTGGGCACAGAGGGACCTCTGTCCTCTTTTTTAAATGAAATGCAACATAAGGTTCAGTCATGAAGTCCTCTTTGAATTGAATTATTATAACTAACAGACTTTCTATAGTTTAGCCACTGGAGACATCTCAGAGAGCAAGGTCAACTTGCTGCTAGCCGATTGTTATGTCTCAGTGCCACGTCATGAGGACACGTGGATTATGATTCTGTAAGTGTATAATAAACTGTGAACCCTTTGGCGAGATACTGTCTGAGTGTCCCGTTATTATCCTTCTCCCGGGCCCGTCGATCGCCGCCGTTACCACATGAAATAATGTGTCTTCACAATAAACCTCAGGGATGTGCAGTGTATACCATGTGACTTCCATTGGAAATGCATTGGGGCGGCCATGACACTTACGCTTTGTTTACATCTAGCATCCAACAACGTTGTATGCTAGATGTGAAGGTGTGAGTGAAGCCTTATATACCCTTTAAACGTGTCTATGAAAAGTGCTTCACGATAAACCTCAGGGGTGTGCAGTGTACTGTCCTCGCTATATACGTGTACATTAGTGTACATATACAGTTAAAAAATGAGATAGAGAGAGTCAGTGTTGTATAACGTCCAAGCTCCAGTGTTTTAATGTCACACTTCACATGGTAATAAATGGAGTAAAACTATTAAAAAAGAAAGAAAGTGACAGGCTGTATAACAACCGTCAAACAAGCAGGTGAACACACTGAGCTGTAATCTACACAAAATCTCAATCTATCATCAATCTATCATCAATCTATCATCAATCTATCATCAATCTATCATCAATCTATCATCAATCTATCATCAATCTATTATCAATCTATCATCAATCTATCATCAATCTATCATCAATCTATCATCAATCTATCATCATAGCACATGTGGAAATAAAACAATTAGGCCTATGCCTGAACGCACTATAAAGTGTTGCATACCAAAACAGTGAAAAAATAAATCAATTATGCCTGAACACATTATGCCTGATCCACTCATCCGTGGATCAGGCAGTTAATTAGGTGATACGGTTCTGATTAATACTGGGTGACTGGGGTTCGGATTACATATACCTGTTCTGTAATGAATCTTCATATTGTAGGATCATAATTGCGGTGCCTCGTGTTCACGTTAACTGTCTAGTAGTGTCACGCCCACACCAGTGTGAGCGCACCTGCACCAGGTTCCACGCTGAGTAGCCAAGGTTACTTATTGTCTGCAGCTACCCATTGTTCTCTGCCTGCAGATCAACCCAGTTTACCCTAGAACCACTGCATGTGTATGGACCCGGACCGAACTCTGATTCACGACTTGCCTAATCCCTATCGGAACCGACGCCCTACGGACAGCCTTCCAGGAATCCAGACCCACGCTATACCTACCTACTACGCCTCTGCCTTTTCCCTTTGAACTTTAATAAAACCCGTGAAAGGTTTGCTGCCTGCTTCTGAGTCCTATCCTTTCTGGTGCCTGACAGATCTGCAGGCCAGTTATGGACTCAGCGGGTAACCAGAATCCGTCAGCCCTTGATGTACTGGGTAGGCACGACCAAAACATCAGAGACATGCAAGACGCGATTACAAACCTTACGGCTGTTGTTCAACAGTTGGTTACTCACCAAGCTCTGCCTGCACCTGATCCTGTCGCTCCAGCGGTGCCTCCCGTTAATCCTGCTGGTACCGACCCGCGTTCCGAACCCAATATTCCCACTCCTGCCAAGTACTCCGGGGATCCAGGGGGTTTTCGGCAGTTCATGGTCCAGTGTGAATTTACATTCGCCGCACAGCCGTCCCGCTACACATCCGATCATAACAAGCTGGCGTTTGTTGTGAATCTTCTTGTTGACAGTCCACTCAACTGGGCTGTCGCGCATCTCGGCCTTCTCCCCACGGCTAATCGCACCCCTAAGGTCTTCCACTGCCGGCCTGCTCGCTTTGCCAAAAAAAATGGCAACTAAAAAACACGGGGAAGCAGCTTTTTGCTTCTACGGGCCGTCGGTATGGAACAAGCTCCCACTGTACCTTCGTCAGGCAGCCTCTGTAGACATTTTTAAAGCTCAGCTCAAGACACACTTCTACAACATTGCTTTTAATTGATCTTTTATTTTTTATTTTTTGTTATTCATGTCCTCACTGCACTACTGCTTGTTTTTAATGTTGTTGCCATGCTTTTCTTTTATCCTCCATTTCTCTGTAAAGCACTTTGAGCTGCATTTCATGTCATGAAAGGTGCTATACAAATAAAGTTTTATTTATTATTATTATTATTATGATGCCTTTGTGGCGGAGTTTCAGCGTGTGTTTGATCATCCTGGTTCGGGTCAGACGGCGGCCCGGAGGCTGTATGCTGTGCGACAGGGTAGGCGCAATGTGACCGCCTATAATATTGAGTTTCTCACGTTGGCAGCCGGGACGAGATGGAATGATGATGCGCTGCTCACCGCTTATCACCACGGCCTATCTTCCGAGCTACGAGACGAACTCGCCACCCGTGAGGACACAAACAACTTGAATGAACTCATGAAGTTAGCTGTAAAGATTGACGAGCGCCTCCGTGAGCGGCGTAGAGAGAGGTCCTTCCGCGGTCCCAACGTGGACCGCAACCCCACAGAGGCGGGTCCTACACTCACCGGTGCCGGGCGTGTCACAGCCTTGACCACGCCCCCCTCTACCTCCAGAGGGGAACCCATGGAGATTGGAAGAGCCAGTTTGAGCAACGAAGAGCGCCAGCGCCGCGTCAGAGATAAAGCCTGCTTCTACTGTGGGAATCCTGGCCACATTGTGGCAACTTGTCCTCTAAAAGACAACGCTCGCCAGTAGCCAGGGAATTATTGGTGAGCAATGTTCAATTCCCTAACTCTTGCAATAATCTCCAGTCTGTTACTATCAGCTATTCTACCTCTCTATTGAAGACTCAGGCTCTTATTGATTCTGGTGCAGATGCTAATCTGATTGATGCTAACCTAGTCCACCAATTAAATATCCCCACTATTTCTGTTGACAAACCTCGTCAAGCCAGCGCCCTCGATGGCAGACCCATCGGGTTGGTAACTCAGTCTACGGTTCCTATCAAGCTACGTATTTCTGGCAATCACTATGAGACTATTTCTTTGCACCTCATCAATTCTCCTCATGTCCCTATCATTTTGGGACGTCCCTGGCTGGCTTTGCATAACCCTTCTATTGACTGGTCATGTTGCAAGATCACCGCCTGGGGGCAGTATTGTCTGGCTAACTGCCTACTGTCGGCTCAACCCCCACTCCCTCCTGAACCGACGCCTTCCAACCACTCTCCTGACCTGGCAGGGGTCCCACCTGAATACTGGGACTTGAGGGAGGTCTTCAACAAGTCACGAGCCACGTCGTTACCTCCTCACCGTCCCTATGACTGTCCTATCAATCTCATGCCTGATACTTCTCCCCCTCGTGGCCGCCTGTACTCGCTGTCAGGCCCAGAGACCGACGCTATGGAGAAGTACATCTCAGAGTCCCTAGCCTCTGGACTCATCCGCCCGTCCTCTTCTCCTGCTGGGGCGGGGTTCTTCTTTGTGGGGAAGAAGGATGGAGGGTTACGACCCTGTATTGATTATCGGGGCTTGAACGACATCACCGTCAAAAACCGGTACCCCCTCCCGCTCGTCTCCACTGCTTTTGAGCGTGTCCAGAAGGCCTCCATCTTCTCTAAACTCGATCTCCGCAATGCATACCACCTGGTCAGAATCCGAAAGGGCGACGAGTGGAAGACTGCTTTCAACACCCCCAGTGGCCACTATGAGTACCTCGTCATGCCCTTTGGACTCACAAACGCACCGGCAGTCTTTCAAGCTCTTGTCAACGATGTCCTCCGCGACATGCTGAACCGGTTCGTCTTTGTCTTTCTTGATGACATCCTGATCTTCTCCAGCAATGCCCAGGACCACGCCCAGCATGTGAGACAGGTGCTCCAGCGCCTTCTGGAGAATTGCCTGTTTGTGAAAGCGGAGAAGTGTGCTTTCCACCAGACCACTGTCCCCTTCTTGGGCTACATCCTGTCTGCCGGCAGTATCCGGATGGACCCGGAGAAGACCAGAGCGGTGGTCGAGTGGCCCCAACCCAGTAACCGGAAGGGGCTCCAGAGCTTCCTTGGCTTTGCCAATTTCTATAGGGGCTTTGTGCGGAACTACAGCACTGTGGCGGCTCCTCTCACTGCCCTCACATCTTCCAAGGTGCCTTTTGTCTGGTCCGCTGAGGCGGAGAAGGCGTTTCGGTACCTTAAGACGCGCTTCACGTCTGCCCCTGTCCTGACTCATCCGGACCCCACCCGTCAATTCATTGTTGAAGTTGACGCCTCTGACGTGGGAGTAGGAGCAGTGCTGTCCCAGCGCTCCTCTGAAGACCACAGAATTCACCCCTGTGCATTTTTCTCCTGTAAACTTGACCCTGCAGAGAGAAATTATGACATTGGGAATCGAGAACTGTTAGCCGTGAAGTTAGCCCTGGAGGAGTGGCGACATTGGCTGGAAGGTGCTGAGCAGCCGTTCATTGCCTGGACTGACCACAAGAACCTGGAGTATATTAAGACGGCTAAACGACTCAATTCCCGCCAGGCCCGGTGGGCTTTGTTCTTCTCCAGGTTCAACTTCACTCTGTCTTATCGCCCTGGGTCCAAAAACACTAAGCCTGACGCCCTATCTCGCATGTTCAGTCCCAGTCCAGAGAGTCACGACCCGGAGCCCATCCTGCCGCCCAACCTCATAGTGGGAGCCCTGTCTTGGGAGATAGAAGCGGAGGTCCGCAGCGCTCTGCGCAGCCACCCCGACCCCGGCAATGGACCTCCGAATCGCCTGTTCGTGCCCGAACCTGTAAGGTCCCGTGTGCTACAGTGGGGACATTCCTCTAACCTCACCTGTCATCCTGGCATGAATCGCACCTTTCTGTTCCTAAAACAAAGTTTCTGGTGGCCCTCCATGAAGAAAGATGTGGATTCGTTCGTTGCCGCCTGTCCTGTCTGTGCGCAGAATAAGACTTCTCGCCACCCTCCGTCCGGCCTTCTGCTTCCGCTTCCCACCCCCCACCGCCCGTGGTCTCACATCTCACTGGACTTCGTCACTGGCCTCCCACCTTCGGACGGCAACACAGTCATTCTCACTATCGTGGACCGGTTTTCGAAATCGGCCCATTTCGTTGCCCTTCCCAAACTCCCCTCTGCCAAGGAAACTGCTGAGCTTCTGGTTCAGCATGTGGTTCGCCCTCATGGTTTCTTTTCTGACGTGGTTTCTGACCGGGGACCCCAGTTCACCTCTGGGTTCTATAGGGCCTTCTGCTCCTCGGTTGGGGCCTCGGTCAGCCTCTCATCCGGCTTCCACCCAGAGTCTAACGGTCAGAGTGAGAGGATGAACCAGGAGATGGAGTCCACTCTACGCTGTCTTTCCTCCGACAACCCGTCCACCTGGAGTCGGAAGCTAGTGTGGGTAGAATATGCTCATAATTCTCTGCCTACGTCTGCTACTGGATTGTCGCCATTCCAATGTGCTTTGGGGTACCAGCCGCCTCTGTTTCCTGACCAGGAGAAAGAGGTCTCAGTCCCCTCTGCCCAGGAGTTTGTGCGCCGCTGTCGGCGGACATGGAAGACTGCCCGTGCCCGACTTCTCCGCACAGCCTCTAGGTACCGGCGCCATGCGGACCGGCATCGTGTGCCGGCGCCCACTTACCGCCCTGGGCAGAAAGTTTGGTTGTCCTCCCGGGACCTTCCCCTCCGTGTTGAGTCTCGCAAGTTGGCGCCTCGTTTCATTGGCCCCTTCCCCATCGTGAAGGTGGTTAATCGCGCTGCTATTCGCCTCAAGTTGCCTCGTACCATGCGCATCCACCCTACCTTCCACGTCTCCCGGGTCAAGCCGGTGGTCTCCAGTCCCCTGTGCCCCCCCGTGCCGCCCCCTCCTCCGCCCCGATCTATTGATGGCTCGCCGGCCTACACGGTGCGTCGACTACTGAAGTCCAGACTGCGGGGAAGGGGTGTTCAGTACCTCGTCGACTGGGAGGGCTATGGCCCGGAGGAGCGATGTTGGGTCCCTGGCCGCAACATCTTGGATCCTTCCCTCATCCGTGATTTCCATCAGCAGCATCCTGACCAGCCTCGGAAGACGCCAGGAGGCGTCCGTGGGAGGGGGGGCTCCTGTCACGCCCACACCAGTGTGAGCGCACCTGCACCAGGTTCCACGCTGAGTAGCCAAGGTTACTTATTGTCTGCAGCTACCCATTGTTCTCTGCCTGCAGATCAACCCAGTTTACCCTAGAACCACTGCATGTGTATGGACCCGGACCGAACTCTGATTCACGACTTGCCTAATCCCTATCGGAACCGACGCCCTACGGACAGCCTTCCAGGAATCCAGACCCACGCTATACCTACCTACTACGCCTCTGCCTTTTCCCTTTGAACTTTAATAAAACCCGTGAAAGGTTTGCTGCCTGCTTCTGAGTCCTATCCTTTCTGGTGCCTGACAAGTAGTCCATCTGTTGTTTTGTTTTGCTGTATCCACTCTCATTACCGTCTATTCTACAACAGGACATTGGACTCATTAACACCGCGCTTAATGCCATTTACGCACGAGGCAGAGCAGCGTGTGAACCGAGTGGTCCAACTCCGCTCTCCTCTCTCCCCCTGCCTCTCTCTCTCTCTCTCTCTCTCTCTCTCTCTCTCTCTCTCTCTCTCTCTCTCTCTCTCTCTCTCTCTCTGTGTAATTAGCAGGCAACAGTGCAACACTATCTCTCTCTCTGTTTCTGGCACAACAGCGCCACTTTTGCCCCTACTGGTACTCATAGTCACATAGGTGAGGACGGATGGACCTTAGGGACGGACATTGCTGTTCCTCGGAGTGGTTGCACCGCTCAGAAATAGTCTCCCCTGGACTGAAGACAAGGTTCACTTTATTTGTCATTTCACATGTTTGCACATATACAATGAAAATCGTACTCAGGACCAGCAGTGTATACTGTATATTTAAAACCTACTTGAATAATCATAAAATCCCAAAGTGCAGTGCATTAGACTAACGAGAGAGGAACGCTCAGTGGTGTGAAAATCTCTGTCAGGAGAAATGCTCACTTACACTTTACATAATACACTGTCTGATGCAGTATAACGTCAAAGTGTTGCTCCTTCTCTCTGTCTCTCTGTGTCCTACGTGTGCAGCATGCCTGCACACGTAGGACACAACATTGGCATGTTGTCACATTTAAAAATGGCCTCACAGTCAAACGTGAGCTTTAACTAAACGTTGCATCTCTCCCATGGCCATGCACGCGTGTGTCATAGCTGTCTCTCTCTCTCTCTCTCTCTCTCTCTCTCTCTCTCTCTCTCTCTCTCTCTCTCTCTCTCTCTCTCTGTGTGACATGTGAGTGCATACGTACATCACAGGTGCGAAGGTGTCTCTGTGCTTATCTCTCCATCCATGTATCTCTGACGAAGTGTAAGGCAATGGTATCAGATTATGATGGTATCACATTATGATGGTATCACATTATGACGGTATCAGATTATGCATGCTCTATCTCGCTAGATAGTAGATAGAAGTAGTTTATCGGACAAACGCTTCAATAACCGTTTGAAGCGTATATAGCATGTGTAAACATGTGGCGAAAAAAATAGCAGATCTACATGCTCACAAACACGTAGTGTTGCTGTGCGTTGTGAGGTTGTAGATCTACAGAGATTTTTCGGGGTAATAGGAAAAAAAGAGAGGGATAGACCCCTGGGGGCCCTCGGTTAATACAATTGGTGCCGGGATTTCTTCAAAATAGAAGCTCTGGGGTGTCGGATCGGAAGACATGGCCGATTTTACTCGGAAGAAATATTTTGTTAACAGAAATATTTTGTTAGCTTACCTTGGTTTCGAGTCTATTATATCGCTAGAAGCTCCAAAGCATTCATATTTTAGGTATGCCTCTGCCTTGCATAGTCCCCAGTGAATAGGCATGTTGCCCTTCACTGGTAACCTTACTTTGGAATTATTTTTAAATATATTAAGGTATTGTAGGCTGGGATTTGACAAAAAAGCCCCTCTTTTAAACACACACACACACACACACACACACACACACACACACACACACACACACACACACACACACACACACACACACACACACACACACACACACACACGATGGCAAGGGCCAAGGGGTTTGCGTGCTGCTGATCTTTACAGAAACAATTCAGACACGTGTTCCTATATTGACCCACAAAGGTTTCAGTGAATACCGTCAAATCCACAAGGTCTGTAGTCTGTAGAACACTTCCACAAAGGTTTCAGTGAATACTGTCAAATCCACAGGGACTGTAACACCTCAGACTTCACAGAACAAGCGGATGAACAGTGCAGGGCTGAGACAAATACATCAACATCCTTGTATTGTATTGTGTCTGGTGTGGTCTCGTGGATAATAGTCCATTATTTGCAATATTCTATGTCAATAATAATTATACATTTTGGTCACTGTGTTAATGTGATGGTTCATGAGAGAGGAGACTGCAGGTCTCCGACTCACTCCAGAGGGCCACAGTGCATATTAGGCTACTGTCGTAGCAAAAATAACCGATCTACAAGCTCAAAGCGCGACGCGTTTTGAGCTTGTAGATCGGCTATTTTTGCTATTTTTTAATTGGAATCCTGAAAAGTAACCATTTTATTGAATTTAAAATGCATTTAGTTATAGTTATGTTAACTTTATGAACTGTTAACATAACTACATTGGACACAAAAAGACAATAACATTTTAATCCTAGTCATTAAGTACTAGTCATTTGATACTAGTCGTGAATTAATTAAAGCGGGTTTGGAACAGCTGAAATCAATACTATATCAGTGTTCTGATATCAACATGCGGGCCGCATTAGGTGAATGTGGGGGCCGCATGTGGCCCCCGGGCCACCAGTTGCCCACCCCTGCTCAAGAGCAATCACCTCAGCCAAGTATACCCTGTAGGGCTGGCTTTGTTTCAAAGCCCTTTGAGGCTCTGTGAGGCGTTGAGAAAGGTAGAATTATATTGTCTCGAGAAACCTTTCGAGAGACCACTTGGTTTATCATGTGTTTTTCAATCTCTATGCAAAAGTAAATGTTAAACTATAGTCTTGGGCTGATTGGCTGTGCTCCGGCGGGCCAACACATGGCCGCGGGAAGCTCTCTCTGTTTAATATAAAATTGATATAAAATTGTATTTAATATAATATAAATACAACTCCGATGAGACCGTCAGTTCATCTCTCTGCCTGCGTTCTTCATCTGATGCTTTGATGACAAGGTTTTCATTACTTTGCACTATACGGTTTGCTTTAGGTTAGGGAACACCTGCAGTCTTCTCTACAGTTTAGTGGTGTCTCTGTTTGTTCAGATACGACACTGGTAAAAAAAGACAAGCAACCCCTGCTGACACTATGAGTCCAGTAACTACGGGAAACAAATTGGTCAAATCACGTAGTCTAATTTGACCTTCGGGATACGCAAATAAGTTGTGCGTCCAAAAACGTTGTTACTTCACTTTGGCTTTGTAGGGCAGTGATATGCTGTTTTCTACGATACTCTCCTAAGTCAACACAGATTCACAGCTATATAAATTAATATAATTACTAAGGCAGTGTACAAACGGTTCCCCCAATCTAAGAAATGTTGATGTTAAATAAAAAAGCATAAATAACGGTAGTGGGTCACACACACCAAGACCTCAGTTCAAAACATTTATTTCATTTTTGAACAGGGACAAACGTTCCCTTATCTTTATTTTGTTATATTGTCCTGACTCCAGGATAGTACAAACTAATTTCTGACATTTCTATGGTAACACAAGGTCGACCAGAGACATTTCTGCTACACATTGGGAATGGTGGGTATAGTCGTCAAATTAAATGCTTTCTTAACCAATTTAGGCCTGAACTGCCCATGTTTCTATATCAGTGGTGCTCAATATTTCATGTCAAGGGACCCCAAAAATGATAATATGTAACCCATCTGAAAATATGTTATTCCAGGGACCTTCCCCAGAAGCAAAGATTTGAGTTAAAAAGGTTCGCCGCGCTATGAGTTTGCAGATCTGCTATTTTCTCAACAGCTGAAGCATAACATAACACTTAAAACACCAAAAAGGGGTTCTCTCCCCAGAATGAGTTAAAGCTATATTGATTGCATATATACAGACGGGCTCCAGATGTGGCATCGCATCTGGAGCTACACAATTTACAATGAGGACCCTCAAGGTATAACGTCTACATTTGGGCTCGTGGCTGATTTGTTTTCCTTTCGACGCCTCACGCTGTTTACCCATATTGCTGTTCACCCAAATAGGATATCAGAAACAGCTGCTGAGAGACAGGGCCGTACAGGAGACGTACAGCAGAGAGAGAAGAATAGCTCCATAGTCTCCATCTAAATGAGTTACGCGACACGTGCACCAGTCCCAGAGGACGGTGCCACATCAACTTACTGCCAATATAGGACCTGACAGTTGTTTCTTCCATTTGATTCGATATCACATACAACGAAAGCATCATGACGATGTATTATTGTCTCCACCAGGCCGAAGGCATGGGGGGGGGAGAGAGCATGTTTTGCAACTCCGTCAGTCCGTCCGTCCGTCCGTCCGTCCGTGTGTCCGTGTGCCTGGCACACGGTACTCACAGTTAAAACATGTATTATTAGATATACAGTGGGCAGTATATTTTGAAATAAGCAGTGGAATAAAAAGATGCCATTTGTTGCCGTTATGTAAACTGTATATCTAGTGTGCTGGCCGAATGCGTCAACTTGTTTGAACTGTGTATACACAAGATTATATCGGGTGACAGCCAGCACAATGTGTTTAAGGTTTCATCCCCCCCCTTAAGCTATACACGGAATGCTTTTTCGCTCCACTGTTCTCTCATCTATTTGGTCTTTGCTTCTTATACGTCTGCCTTCAAAGTGTATTCCCTGGCATCCTTCTCCTTTGATGCCAAAGCTAGAGTGTATAGTTGAGAAGTTCAGCAGACTGTTTCAGCGCTGCACACTGCCCTCATTTCTCTTACAGAGACGACAATATGTATTTGAAATGTCCACACATACACACACAATACCACCCACGGCCATTGGACAAACGGTGGCGCTACAGCACTCAATGTAAAATGCTTTGAACAGACATAGCTCATGAACCGTTTGACCGTCGGCAACACGATTTCGATACGCATATCCGTTTCCTCATGCCGAACAACTGTCGCGTTCTGACATTTTGACCTCCCACCATTTTGAATTATTAAAACAGATTAAATCGATCTCCTCCCGGGATCTTTGATCAAAATGCATAAAACTTGCTACACGTGAACTTTGCACCTATACGGACACAAATCGGGAGTATTTTTTGGTTTAAGTGAACAAAATGAAAATTGCAGTTTTATGAAAATTCTTCTTGTGCCCCTAATACTATACATGCAGCGTCACATGTTTATGAAACTTTACAGGTATGGTCGAGGGCCACGCCAAATAGCACTGAAACCAGTCTTACTCCAATCGGCCAAAGGGGGGCGCTGTAGCGATTGTTTGAACATGAAACAGGCATACTGCAATCATGCCTTGTTTGGCCGCAAAGCCATGGCAATTGTTTCCACATGGGCCTCGACTCATGGGGAACACATCTGTCACTTTGACCATTAAGCTCCGCCCTCAGATTTTCTGCCATTTTAGAGGACTATGAAAAACGCTTATATCTCATTTTCTGCCAGGATTTCTTCGCAATCTGCATGAAATGTTCAACACGCAATCTATGGATCCATTATCTGGAATCCCAGTTGAAGAGAAGTCTGTACGTGAAGCAGCGATAACACGCAGGCCCTTTGAACAGGCATAACTCGGTCCCGTCTTATCGCTGCTATATAGCATGCGGCGACATCATCATATTGTACTTATCCATATACCGATCTCTCCGTCCATGCTTGGCAGAGGCAGCGGCGCAGCTCGCTGCGGGAGAGCCTCTCACATCATGACCAACATGCTAATTCACCAATCAGGTCTGATTTTGCGCTAATCAACAAATCAAAGTGTTTGTTCCAGCCTCTCGCTTGCATGCTGGGATGAAGCCTGGGAGAGTGATGAGTGGAGGGCCTGTGTGCCTGTGTCTGTGTGCCTGTGTCTGTGCGTGTGCGTGTGTCTGTGCGTGTGCGTGTGCGTGTGCCTGTGCGCGTGTGCGTGTGTGCGTGTGCGTGCGTGCGTGTTTTTGGGGGAGAGTGAAATAAAGTAAAGTTTAAACACAGAGTGTGTGAATGTGTGCTGCTGCTGCTGCTGCTATGCATCACTCCATCTGTCTCTGAGCCACTTCCACCAATAGCAGATTACGCATAATGACACTGTGCCCATGCGTGCGTGCACAGTGGCACAGAGAGAGAGAGAGAGAGAGAGAGAGAGAGAGAGAGAGAGAGAGAGAGAGAGAGAATTATTGTGATAAAGAATCAGCAATACTCTGTGTCTATATCGGGCTGAATGCCTCCTTCCATCATACATCTCCCTCCTCGGTTTCCGTTCTTCCGGTGGTTATAAACGTTGTGCTGGTGGGTTGTTGTTTATCTGTGTATTCATTGCATTACGTAAAACATATCAAGTTCGATTTGAGGGACTGACTCACTGGACAGAGAGAGAGAGGGAGAGAGAGATGCAGAGAGAGAGAGAGAGATACAGAGAGAGAGAGAGAGAGAGAGAGAGAGAGAGAGAGAGAGAGAGAGAGAGAGAGAGAGAGAGAGAGAGAGAGAGAGAGATGCAGAGAGAGAGAGAGAGAGAGAGAGATGCAGAGCTGGCTAGGCTTCAGAACAAAACAGAATGGATAACAAAAACAGATGAGGACATAAAACTAGGACGTATCGATTGAAAACAAAAGGAAGAAAACAACAGAAACGGGAACAGAGCAGAGAAAAACACCATCAAACTGACGGAAGCAGAAGGTCCTGCAGATCAGTCAGAGTCCGGGAGCGTGGGGGGGCGAGGGGGGGATTTAACCCATTTAGGCCTGACGTTGAAAAAAAAAAGAAAAAAAACGTCTTTTTTAAAATGTATTTATTTTTCCTGAAAAACCTCAGTGGTTCTCAAAATGTCATGTCAAGGACCCCAGAAATGACGGGTGCCATCTGAAAATATGTTGTTCCTGGAACCTCTCAGAGGCAAAGATTTGAGTTAAAAAAGGGAATAGATCAGTGCACATGTGCATGCAAACTGGCTACATCATAATGTGGCGTATTACTATCTGGCTTGTGTGAGACACATACTGTAGGCTACTGTACATGCCGGGTGTATATAATATTATCCAGCTATGTCTACTGTAGGATATGAACTGTACATGTTGAAGCTGGATGGAGAGGGCGTCAAATCACCGTGGCACAGGTCTGAGCATTGGAATAGTGGGTTTTTGTTATGAATATTCCATGTTGACTCATATTTAAAGACTTATGGCCAAAGAAAGGTGGAAAATAAAGTTTATCTCCATATTATAACCTACTGCGAACCTACTGCCTTGTAAAGGACAGATATATCGTAGAACCTAATGTGAAGTATAATTTAAACAAAAGACAGCGATCCCTCTGTGCACAAATACGGTCATTACAATGACCACTGGAGACTGGCAGGTTTAATGCCACTCCAGAAGAAAGAGAGATTGTTCCGTGAACTTTTGGGTGAAATTGAAAATGAGGTTAACTTTTTTGTTTTATTGCCCTAAATGTGATGACACGAGGGAAATTATGGTTAACAAGATGTCTTCTATCTGTGGGGATTTCCTAGATTTAAATGGAGACATGTTTTGCCTTAAAGGGACTTTTGTTGTGGCATAATTTATTTGTCAAGCTTGGGAGAGAAGGCAGAGTATACTCTGGGCTGTAATGCAATGGATTATGAATGTATAATGTAAACATACTGTAAACGCACATGTGAAAGGGTGTCTTATAAACCCATGAGGGCTGGGCACAATGTGTGCAGGACACAAAAAAAAAAAAAAATCAGTCAGACTTAAAAATAATAATAATTTAAAAATAAACATACATTTTCCTCATCCCTAATTAATTATAAATCTGGAAAACAACGTGTGCGTCAGGGCAGTGCTGATTTCGTCGACTAAAACTTAGACAAACATTATTTTGTCGACTACCTTTTTTCACTGACGAAAACTAAATGGAAACGAAATTAAAACTAAGCCATGATGGCTAACACTATGACTATGTCGATCTTGTCAACAAATATAAACTAGACTAAAATGTTAGGAAGGGACTAGTGGACAAGAGATCCATGTTAGGAAGGGACTAGTGGACAAGAGATCCATGTTAGGAAGGGACTAGTGGACAAGAGATCCAGTATAAGTAAAAGTCATCAAACACAAGTCATTTTACCCTTGGTTGCATGCTGAAGATAGCAGATCTACAAGCTCACAACGTGTCGCGCTGCAGCTCGTCGTGAGCTTGTAGATCGGCTATTTTCAGCGAGTGTAAAATCAGCCCTTATACGACGGTATGAAGGGTTCAAGGCCCGCCAAAATACATTTTAGTCGACTAAAATCATAATGATATCTAGGCGACTAAAACTAGACTACCACTAAAACATTCCGGGTGATCAGCATTTGATACAGACTTATACCATGTTATGTAGACAGCACTATAATTGCATTGTATGTAGGCATAGCACGTCATAGTACATATGTATAGCATAGTAGTATATATGTATAGTTTCATTATATAGATATTCCACTGTTACTTTCTTAGCTTACGCATGTTTCATGATAAATGTTTTTATGTGATGTATTCCCACGCCTTTTCTGTTCTTGCTTAATGTAAGTCGCTCTGCTAAATGCCTAAATTGTAATTGTATCACTAAAATGTGACGAAAACTAAATGAAAACTATATTCAAGAGACTGTGACTAAGACTAAAATGGAAAATGTGCTGCCAACAAACAACACTGCATCCGGTGGCGAAAGCATAAAAGGAGGATGCCAGTACCCTCGTTAGCAACATGACACTCTGTTCACTTTGTTAATTACATGGGGACAGAGTAACGATGCCAGGGCCTTATTCAGGTGAAAGCCCCCATTAAGCATGAATACATTATAAATCACACGCTGGCGAAGGTAGTACGGCACCTCCATTCACCCCACAGTGAAGCAAATTATGACACAGACATCAGTCAGCACAAATCCCCGGGGGAGCAGACAACAGCGACAACGTCGTCTACACAATGCATTGCAATACAATATAAATGGTAAATGGTGCATTTATAATAGCGCCTTTATCCAAGGCGCTTTACATAGATTGTGCATTATACATTCACACACATTCACACTCCGATCGCGGCGGAAGCCATGCAAGGTATACCAACCAGCACATCGGGAGCAATTTGGGGTTCAGTGTCTTTGCCCAAGGACACTTTGACATGTAGACAGGAGGAGGAGCCGGGATTCGAACCGCCGACCCACGGATCATTGGACGACCTGCTCTATACCTCTTGAGCCACAGACCAAAATATCCAAAGCGGTAATCCTGTGCTTGACGACATAATGTAAAATATTTTAAAAATAATCTAATTAATAAGTGATGTGAATATGCCAGTATTTACTGTGTGCCAATTTACAAACCTGCGCACAATGTGAACGCTCGCCTTTAAGTTCCATGTTATGCCCTAAAATGAAAAGCTTTGAGAGATGTCTGGATTCAGACAACTTGACCAAAATGTCAAAGTTATCTGTTAATTGAACTCTCAGAGTTAAATTAACATTGATTTTTTACAATACAAATGGGGGTCCCAGAGGTAGAAATGCCATTAAACTGGGATCTGTAGCCTATTACATAATTATCAAACTGAGGGTCCTTGAAATTAAACGGTTTGAGAATCACTGCTATAGACCCGTAAAAACCTTATTTTATGGGGGGGGGGGGGGGTCCCTGCAGGGCATATTTTTTCCAAATGGGGGTCCGGTGGGATAATTAGTGTCAATTTGGGGGTCCTTGAAATGACAACGTTCGGGGTCCGCTGCCCCATATTCACTCCTCAGTCTTGTGCCCCAGTCAGTCCTTGCAGAGTCATTGTTTGCTGTCACATAATGTTTAATATTTAATCGTGCTATAGTCTCTGCTAGTTTTCTCTGTTTTAAAATAATGAACTCTGCCTGCCCCCCCCCCCGCCCCCCCGACTATCTCAAAGTCTACTTGTTCAAAGTCAAACCCCTAAAGTGTGACCGTTCAAAATGTCATCGCGATAAGATATGTTATAGCTGTTATAGCTTGCTAATCTGTTTCAGATTCACCGCTCCGAGTAGATTGAATCCAGTGATTCACCTCAAAGGACACCGTTTCAATCAACACAACAATACACCGCAGACGTTTTGCTGCTATTAAACAGAGCCAGGGGAGAAAAAAAGGTCTGTTCTGACTTGCCAAGTGTAAGACATTAGTCATCAAATGTCATGTTATCCCACGTGACGTCTCGTGATGGATTGTTCCCATGCAGACTGCAGTGGTTTACAATACGTGACTGATTTATAGAGCACCACAACGTCTGGCGTCAATATCGGTATAGAGGGCGCAAATCCTTGGGGTTCATGTACTTTTTATTTACATTGTAATCCCCATAGGGGGGGGGGGGGGTGTATAATAACTGTGTTTGAAAGTAACTGTATGTAATGTGTTTTGTATTTTGTTTTGTTCTGTATTTATGGACATTTCCTGATGTTTCTTCGAAGATTTCGTTTAGTATTTGTGCTGCCATGGGGTTGTGGGGGGGGGGGAAATATATGTGAATAAACATATGTTTAAAAAAAAAGAACTGTGTTTGAAAGATAAACAAATCATCCCGGCCGCTTCACTCATATGGATATGAAGAATCAACCGACTGAGAGAAAACGCTATTGTTACTGCTACTGAATTAGAATACATTTTCGCTAGAAACAGACTGTATCATAATTATAATGAGTGTCGCACATACAGATACAGAGACACCTCCCTGACAATAACGCCGAGACAGCTTGTTTATTTTTGGACCACAACGCTTATACGAAACGATTTTAAGATGAGCCCGCATGTTATTCTATTTCTGACGCGACGGACAGATTCTCGTAAAACGCTCTTCTCCGTCGCGTCAGTCAGCCGCGGGGGGTGGAGCTTCTTTTCCATCCACCAGCTGTCTCTAAAAAGCCGGAATGACGTCGGGTTTCAGCTTCCTCTGTCCGCGGCTGTGCAGCGCTGAGTGACGGTTTGTTCTGCTGTACATGAATCAGGATCTACAGTAGCCTATAATAATAACCTGTGTATTTCTGTTCAATGGATCCAGTGTAATTTATCATATTATGCAAATAGGAGCAATTAGGAGCAAATATGGAGCAAATGACAAATGTCATATTTAACACTGCATTATGTTAATGGTATTATAAATGGCACATTAGCCTATAGTGTGGCATTGCTATAGCCTTTGAAAACATTCAATAGGCCTAAGTGTATTATTGTAATTTTAAATTTGTAAGTGTAATATTATATGAACCCATTCAGGACGGGAACCCCATGTTTTTTAAGCATTATGTTATGCTTTAGCTATTGAAAAATAGCTAAATCTGTAGATCTGCTATTTTTGAAAAATCGTGAAAATGTGGCACAAATCTTTTAATACCGGTATATATTCTTTCAGAGTGAATGTGTTTAACTCAAATATTTGCTTCTGGGGGGGGGGGGGGGGGTACCCTGGAATTGGTCGGTCGGCCAATGACATGGGTCCTTGACATGAAGTTTGAAAACCACCGATATCGAAACAGGCTTTTCACAAAACTATCAAGATTTGATAGATGGAACCTTTGGAAGATTTTGTAGAATCTGGTCTCAGGTCTAAATGCGTAAGACAAATGCTCATTTCAGTGGGAGACAGCGCGGTAGAAGTGCCTTCATGTTGTTTAACCCATTCTGACGCGAGATCAGATTCTAAAAATGTCTTCTACATCCTGACAGTTTTCTGAAAAAGCTATGTTTCTATGTCAGTCTTTCTTCGATTTCTTTTAAATAGCAGACCTACAAGCTCGTAGCGCGCCACTCGGTGGCGCGATATGAGCTTGTAGATCTGCTATTTTTCAATAGCTAAAGCACAACATAAGACCAAAACAGGTTCCCCGCCAAAAATAGGTTAATGTAGTGTCAGAAACAAGCGCCACAATGAAGAAAAGAACACCGAATCCACAGCTTGTCATTAGACCACATTCTTCAAAAAAGACAGATAGGGGATTATGCCAATGTTTTAGCCAGGATAAGGATACAAAAACAACACTTTAATGGTGATAGTCAAAAGCAAATAGACAAATCTTTGAACACTTTTATTTGATTCTTGAACATTTTGAGGTGTGCTAATGTACCATGTTATGATGTTCTGATTAAACGTGGCCACATTTTCAATCAATTAGATCAATTAATGATAGTAATCCATGTGAGTAAAATGTAAGACTTCAAACTGCTATGATTTTCAAAGCTTTCAAAGGGTATTTTATTTTCTTCTTTTTCTCCACAATATGACCTGTGTCAGAACGCTTTATTGCCATCTGCTCCGCCACATTGTGCCTGATTCACTGAGCTGTTTACGCCCCATATGTTCCGGCCATAAATCCGGCCACTCTATCCCTGACCCACCGCCGTGCGCCGCCCTAACATATATTACTGTAGATAACAGTCCGGAAAATCAACTGCAGTACATGGTGTTCTATACCAGGGCTGGGCAACTTTGACGATGGCCACTATACTTCCACACTCACTCCAGAGGGCCACTATACTTCCACACTCACTCCAGAGGGCCACTATACTTACACACTCACTCCAGAGGGCCACTATACTTACACACTCACTCCAGAGGGCCACTATACTTACACACTCACTCCAGAGGGCCACTACACTTCCACACTCACTCCAGAGGGCCACTATAGTTCCACACTCACTCCAGAGGGCCACTATACTTCCACACTCACTCCAGAGGGCCACTATACTTCCACACTCACTCCAGAGGGCCACTATAGTTCGACATTCACTTCAGAGGGCCACATGTGTCAAACCTCCTAACTCCACTTGAGCAGGATGTTTTCTTTTTCCATTTTCCTGAAAGTTTTACATTTTGGAGTTAGCTTGTTTCTGCCCGACAGATGTACATTTACTACAAGTGGTCTTAACCCATTCACGACGGTAACCCCTTTCGGTGTTTTAAGCGTCATGTTACACTTTAGCTATTGAACCATTGCAGATCTACAAGCTCGTATGTTTGTGTGGGTTTGTCTCCCAGCAGTACTTGTAATATACACTATATAGGCTCCAGTAAGGCCTGCCACTAAACCAACATCCGGGGAATCTCTCCCCGGAGTATCTTTTCGTCCTCCACGTCGCAGTTCTGTGGACCTCTAATGTTAACCCCTGATTGACCGCCGAGTGTGACCGTGGACCAGGCCTCTTCGAATACTGGAGAACTCGGGTCGCCGACTCTTCTTCATCTTTGCCGAGATTTCTTCCCCTTTCGCCGACTCTTCGTCACTTTCCGGTCCGAGTTCTGTCTGAGAACTCGGACGGAAAGTGACGAAGAGTCGCTGAAACGGGAAGAAATCTCGGCACTGGAGCGCGCATCTAGCTACTGCATGATGATCATGCACGCTGATCAGACAGCAGATCAATAAAAGCATGCAAAAGCATTCAGCTTTCACAAGTGTCTCTCAGTCCCTGTCGCAGGGTAAACAAAACGTCATATAGCACATGGCTAATTGTACCGTGCCAGGGAGGAGGAGGCGGAGCGGCTGTAACTTTCTCCAGGCCAATAATGGATTTAATCATTCCAAATAGGTCTCCATTCATTGCTACGGTCGACATGCTCGTCTCACTGTCACTCGCTTTTAGTTTTGACTAACGCAAAGCAAAGCTATTGCTGCGCTGTGCAGAGATGAAGTGAAGTTGAACAGCCAAGCAGCAGCAAGCTACGCTACGCTAAGCTAACATCACCACCACCATGGCTGGTGTTGTGTTAGCTTAGCAGCTAAGCCTTAGCTTCTTGCAATGCTATAGCGTTCTCACTGCGGTCTCACGGTGCAGGCACTGTGGGCTGCTGCTTGGAGAGGAGAGGCTACAGGCGGCTCAGCGGCTGCTATGACCAAATTGATTGTGTGCAACATGACAACTGTTTTAAAGTATTGTACAGTGACAACTATTGAAACTTTATTGTAAACAAACACTGCGGTCCACCCAGCTCCCCCCCGTCCCGTCCCGATCACGGGATTAATAAAAAAAATTGGTTGTGTTGCTTTAGCATCGTTTGCACAGTAGCTAGCAGTAGCTAACATTCAGAAACTTGCAGCTGCTGAAAGTGCCCCGAAACGTGGAGAATATTCGGCAGAATCTGAAGAAGAGTCGTCGCGCGGCGAATCTTCTTAAGAGTCTGCCGAATATTCTCCACGGTTTGCCGACTTGTCTTGAGAAGTCGGCAAAAAGAGTAAATCCGCCGAGTGTTCTTGTTACCGCCTCTTCATGGAGCCCACCAGAAGTGTGACCGTGGACCCGGCCTCACAGAGCTCGACCTGGACCTATGATGTGGACCAGGCCCCTCCACGGAGCCCACCCTGTCTATCTCTCTCTTCTAATCTTTCTTCCTATTCCCCCTCTACCCCCCCCCCCCCCCTCTCTCTCCCCCGACACGGTCGAGGCAGATGGCCGCCCACCCTAGAGTCGGGTCCTGCCTGACGTTTCTTCCTAAAGGGGAGTTTTTCGTTAACATTGTCGCAATATTGCTGCTCTGGGCAACTTAACTTCTGACTGTAGTTTGTAATCATCTCTCTTATCATGATATGATGACTCGCTGTACGGCTGTAGTGCATGTGTGTATGTGTGTGAGCTGCTGTACTACCTAAATAACTCATTTTTAGGGGTTAGGTCATTGTAAAAACGCTAAAATAATAAAATAAAGGTCTAACGCGCGCGGGTGTCGTTCGCCAAGCAGTCGCACACCCTGGCGTCAAGTTCAAGCTCCGCCTATGGCTTCGGGTGGATCTCTGATGGTTGTAAAGTGTCTTGAGACAACTTGTTGTGATTTGACACAATAGAAATTGAATTGAATTGAATTGTATAGCGCGGCACTTCACAGAGTGCCGCGCTACGAGCTCGTTATAGAATTGAACTTCTAAAGGTCTAAATGAAATAAAACAAGTCGAACACTGCTCTATTTTCTGTGGAGGAGAAGGTGACGTGTACCCTTAGGAGGTGTTCATGAACTGTCTAACCCTGTTATATTTCATCCCCCTTAGGTCTAATATAATCTGTGGACTCAAACAAAGCATGAAAGTGTGCGTGTGTGTGTGTGTGTGTGTGTGTGTGTGTGTGTGTGTGTGTGTGTGTGTGTGTGTGTGTGCGCGTGCGTGCGTTGTCCAGTCCACAGAGTCCATTAAAGAGATTATATAGATGTGTGTGTGTGTGTGTGTGTCTAGCTGACAGGCTTTCAGCAGTTACATTCAGAACAGCATTATGGAGGCCATAAAAAGATCACCCAGCCAACAGCACACATCACACATTAACACATCCGTCAGTACACCACAAACATAGAAGCGCCACTGGGTCCATTAGGACGTATATGCAGGCTAATAATACAGCTAATGGAACATCACACGTCTAAAATGCCGACAAAACATCACAAAGAATTGTGAAAGTTGTCCGGCTGTAAATGGGAGAATTCAATTACCCTGCATGTCTTTTCAAACAACACCATTAGTGAACATATATGAGCTAAATGTGAACAGACCGTCACCCAAAAGAACGTCACGAATAATGACAAATGAATACATAAGAAAACATGACTAATGTGAGTAGTCATTGGCAAAAGAGTGGTATTTTTAAAGGAAAACTTTTTATTTATTTTTTGTGTGTGTGAGTGTTATTTATGTATGTATTCATTAATTTGCTGCTTGCTTTCGTTTCAGAGATTTTAGCTATTTTTTACGAACAAGTGGCTACAAAATTTTACGGTGATTTATTTATTGTTATTTACTATAGTCCTACTATAGACTGCAGGAAATTACATCTGGCCACAAAGGATCACGTCCACTGGATCTACTGGATCTGAAGGTGCACACTAGGGGGATCTACTGGATCTACTGGATCTGAAGGGGGATACTACTGACGTCGAAATAACAAACTTTTGATCTGAAAGAATACATATTCAAAGATTCGTGCCGCATTTTTACGATTTTTTCAAAAATAGCAGACCTACAAGCTCGTAGTGCGCCACTCGTGGCACGCTATGAGCTTGTAGATCTGCTATTTTTCAATAGCCAAAGCATAACATAATGCTTAGTTAAAACACCAAAAGGGGTTCCCGTCCAGAATGGGCTAGGCCATTAGAGCATACTTTCACAACACCATTACGCTGGCCTTGTTGCTTCACAGAAGGAAAGAAGAAAATAAGAAAAATAAATAAAATAAAAAAACTCCTCCCTATCCGTCCTGTGTTTAGAGGGGTTTTCTGTGTTTCCAAACCACACCGATGGGCAAATAAAAATCACAAGGAGGCGCATCTGTATTCATTATAGAAAATCGGTCTATCTGCTACTGTCAAGAGGACCTGCAGTCTTTGGAAGTGATTTTATGTGTGTGTGTGTGTGTGTGTGTGTGTGTGTGTGTGTGTGTGTGTGTGTGTGTGTGTGTGTGTGTGTGTGTGTGTGTGTGTGTGTGTGTGTGGTGCTATAGACTGTAAGAAATATGGACAAAGCATTCCCCGGGTCTAACATGAACGTAAAATTAAGCCTGTCAGTCCTTGAATTGTAAATCGCCATCTTTCTAGATCCGTTTGGGCCCAGCTGGCCATTGGCCCAGACAACGAGGCGGGACTTCCCCCCTTCTTCTTCGTTGGTTTTTATTTTAACTCGAGTGGGTGGGGGATCCCTTTCATATACTGTAACGGTAGCCACGCCCCTCAGAACATACGCGACTTTATGGTAATTCATTTAATAAATGGGACCATCATTTTCCAAAAAGAATATTATGACATGAGAAATGAGACTTTAAACTAGTGACTGGAAGCAGAAAGTATTCATGACCATGTTTATTAAGGTAATACAGTCTAGGTGAAGTTGGGCCCAAATACATGGATCTCTATGGAGCTATGGGGTTTTTTGAGCCCAATGACAGACAGCGCCACAACAGGCCATTATATGAATTTTCAGGAAATCCCGATTTCGTTAGTGGCTTCACAAAATATCTGTTTGACTGCCCCCCTGTGCTGAAGAGGTCACATAGCAGAGAGACGCTGTCCCCCACTGGGGGCGGCGGTGTCTCAGCGGTAGAGTGGCCGGATGGTAACCGCAAGGTTGCCAGTTCGAACCCTATGCGGGCTCCCCCAGAGTTAGTGTGGAAGTGTCCTTGAGCAAGACTCTGAACCTCCTAATTGCTCCTGATGTGCTGGTTGGTTTCCGCCGCCATCAGTGTGTGAATGTGTGTGTGTGAATGGGTGAATGTAATGCACAATCTATGTAAAGGTGAGTGAATGTGTGTGTGAATGCATGGGTGAATGTTATGCACAATCTATGTAAAGGTGAGTGAATGTGTGTGTGAATGCATGGGTGAATGTTATGCACAGTCTATGTAAAGGTGTGTGAATGTGTGTGTGAATGGGTGAATGTAAGGCACAGTCTATGTAAAGGTGTGTGAATGTGTGTGTGAATGGGTGAATGTGTGTGAATGGGTGAATGTTATGCACAGTCTATGTAAAGGTGTGTGAATGTGTGTGTGAATGGGTGAATGTAAGGCACAGTCTATGTAAAGGTGTGTGAATGTGTGTGTGAATGGGTGAATGTAAGGCACAGTCTATGTAAAGGTGTGTGAATGTGTGTGTGAATGGGTGAATGTAATGCACACATCTATGTATAACGCCTTGGATAAAGGCGCTATTTAAATGCACCATTTACCATTTTACCCACTAGTTTTCCCTGAATAGGTTAAATTCTGAGCAAACATTCAGGTAAGAAAACAGATGACGTGACATCATTGATCATTCAGAGCCAACTAAAAGGAATAAGACTAAAGTGCCTCATCCACCAGGAGTGTTAATCCATGCAATTACTTAATTGCGCATTAGTCTCCAACAGGCCGAAAGCAAGACTCATGTACCTATTCGCCCCTGTACGTCTGTGCGTGTGTGTGCGTGTGTGCGTGTGTGTGTGAGTGTCCGGGCGTGTGTGTGTGTGTGCGTGTGCGTGCGTGCATGCGTGCGTGCTTGCTTGCTTGCGTGCGTGCGTGTGTGCGTGCGTGCGTTTAACACCTGATAGTCTAACATTATTTGTCATGCTGTCACACACACAAAGACCCCCAGGAAAGTGTTCTAAATCTTCTAAACGTCATTAACATGCAAAAAGGGTTTAGTTTCCCCTTTAAGTACAGTACTTAATTTAATGTACTTTCCACCACTGCAGATAACACACACATGAGAAAGGATAAGCCGAATGCTAAGAGGTGCAATAATTCCAAATGTAACATGCCATCCCACATTACATTTACAATGTCAGATTTAGTGCCATATTTTCTTTCAGTGGGGATAACGTCAGGCCTGTATATAGTTTGTCCTTGTTGCAGAACGTCAACAAGGTCCTTATCATAATAGTGACACAGAACATGCATGTTAGAAGAGAATCATCTGAAAAGCCCCTATAGTTGGACATCTCACATTATGTCAAGTTACAGCCCAGATACAATGCATCATTATATCGGTGACGCCTTGGCCCTTCCCCCGGGCGATGGCTTCAGCGTGTTAGCTCAACATCTCGTGAAAGAATCACATTAAGCCAAAACATCAGGCACTCGTGTCGGGAACATCGTATAGCAATAACTCCGTCATAAGCAGAGTCGAGGTCTATGTTGGCATATAGAACCTCTCCCTGAGAAACGGTTAGTGAGAAGTCTGGGGTATAGAGCTATACAGTTCACCCTGAGACTACAGGGATGTACATTATTCTATTGATTCTGTTTTCCATTCCGATTCCTAGTCTTTAATATGATTACGTGTTACATAAATTCTCCCCATGCTGAATCTCTCACAGCTTCAACAATAAAGCCATTGCACACCCATTGCAACCACAACAACACAGTGACATTAACTCAGTGAATCACGTACTGCCCTCTGGGGGTCAATGAGGTGAGGATCGAGGAAAAGGCAAAACACATGATGATAATGATAACTGCAGCCATAACTGCCGTATTATAGGACTCGCTGAAATAGTAGGCATTCAGGCCCTGCATGAGCACTGAATGAGCCCTGATTGCTGTTGCAGCTCTATCGCTTCAGGGGACAATACATACAGTCGAAATCATATCAAGTCGGTCAGTCCAGTTGGTGAGGAAATAACTGACGTCGGGGGGCGATAAGCTTGTGCAGCTAAAATGGTCTAACTGACGGCGGCGATAAGCGTGTGCAGCTAAAATGGTCAGCCGCTGGATAGCTGAGCGATTAGCGCCTAGTGGCTACAGCTGTATATCTTCCCACTTACGTACACGTACCGGTAAAACTACTTTGAGGTCAGAGGTGGCCTTTTTATCGCAGTGGTGGGAAAAGGTTATATATTATTTTCTTCTTTTTACTAATGAAGTGCAAAATGTACTTGAGTAAAATTTAAAAAAAACAACAACAACATATTGGCATCAAAATACCAAAAGTATAGAACATACATATTATGCAGAATTAATGTATACAATGTATACAAATCTGGGATTTTGGATGGATATACAATTTACAATTTACAATTTAGGCATTTAGCAGACGCTCTTAATCCAGAGCGATTTACATTAAGCAAGAACAAAAAAGCATGGGAATACATCACATAAAAACATTTATCATGAAACATGCGTAAGCTAAGAAAGTAACAGTGGAATATCTATAATGAAACTATACATATAAGCCATGCATCTATACTACTATGCTATACATATGTACTATGACGTGCTATGACTACATACAATGCACTTATGCTGTCTACATAACATGCTATAAGTATCAAATGCTATCTAAGTCTACAGAATTGCTATCTAAGTGGGTGGGGTAAGTGCTATGGGCCATGATGGAGTCTGAAAAGGTGGGTTTTCAGACTACGGCGGAAGATTGGGTGTGATGCTGCAGTTCTGACTGCAATGGGAAGTGCATTCCACAGTTTTGGAGCCAGAAGGGAGAAGAGTTTGGGACGTGTTGAGCGTTGTCCCGGCGTTTTTAGTGAGGGTACTTCCAGCTTCCCTGCGTTGGCTGATCTGAGTGAGCGGGAGGGTTTGTAGGGTTCGATCATACTTGCAAGATATGGGGGAGCCATACCTTTGGTTGCTTTGAATGCCAGCATCAGGGTTTTGTATTCTGTGCGGGCAGCGACCGGGAGCCAGTGGAGGGAGCGGAGCAGGGGAAAGACATGTGAGAATTTTGGCTGGTTGAAGACCAAGCGAGCTGCGGCATTTTGGATCAGCTGGAGAGGCTTAAGTGCACATGCTGGTAGGCCAGTAAGGAGGGAGTTACAATAGTCGAGTTTTGACAAGACTGTTGTCTGGATTAGGAGCTGGGCTGATTCCTGGGTGAGGAACGGTCTAATTCGTCGTATGTTATAGAGTGTGAACCTACAGGATCGAGTGACAGCTGTGATGTGAGTTTTGAACGAGAGCTGACTGTCCAGGACAACACCGAGATTCCTGGCTGTTGGGACAGACGTTACCAGGGCGTTGTCTACGGAAATAGTTAGCTCCCGCATAGGGCAGGACTTAGCTGGGAAGAAGAGAAGCTCAGTCTTGTCTGGGTTCAGTTTGAGGTGGTTGGAGGACATCCACTGTGAGATGTCAGCCAGGCATGCGGTGATGCGCTCTTCCACCTGAGTGGCAGAGGGGGGGAAGGATAGAAACAGTAATTATGTGTCTTATTCTGGTTTTAAAAGTGGCATTACAGCGAATTTAACTGTAATGATTTGCCTTTATCCACTTTTACATTATAGGTAGCCTATTAGTTTTACTCATGAATGTTACAAAATGAGATTTATGCTTCTGTAAGTACCAATAGTCATTCCGACAATATCGTCACAATATTACTATTAAGGTATTTGGTTAAAATATCATTGTGATATATATTTGACGTTGTTCATATCACGCCCCCCCCTAACCAAGGGGACTGAAATTAATTTTGTTCGCTGGGCCTGTTTTCAATGACCGTAAAAGTTAATACAGCTATTATTTGTCACCCGGTTGGATACCAAGGGCAACACAAATGTACGTTCAGAGAGCACAGAACAGAGGAGTTCTCTCTGTAATTAGCCCTAGCATCGCTTGGTGCCCGTAACATAAATAGTGAATTGAACACAACCCAATGACAGTAATTATGATAAACAAATAAATTCCCCCCAATGCACTCTCTCCATAGAAAACGAGACAATAATTATGACAATAAAACATTTGTTAGAGCTCAGATGCATGCTGGGAAAGTGTCTCTCCTGTCCAGTGCACACGCGGGGAGGCTAGGCTGTTATGCAAACGGTTTATCGTGCTGTTGTCAGTCATTTGGAGATAATTGTATTTACTTCATTTTTAATGTGTTTCTTAATCTTTTGAGCAGCGCCAGCCCCTCCACGGACGTTGCTTTCCAAAATTAGTTTAGAGCCTTTTAAACAAACAGACAAAGTTTTGTTTTAGGACAGTTATGATGTAATTCGTTTGCCAGCCAACTCTATGGACTTATATTATTGCAGTAAATGACAAGTTTACCTGCAGGGCAGGTCAATCTCAGGGCAGTCTCCCTAACCTTAAGGTCACTGGGCAGGTCAATCCCAAATATAGTGAGCCTACAATATCCTGATATAGTCCTGCAATATTCCATGTCAAAATTTGACAAATGTTTTACAACCATATCTAACCAGTACACAAATATCACAACCCTCTTTCCCAGAAGCGGGGTGCATATATACTTAGTTTAGTCACTGGTTAGACATGGGTTAAGGTTAGGTTTATGTGTGCTGCCTCGTGGGAGGTTAGGTTTAGGGTGAGGGTTTGAGATAGGTTGTAGTTGTAGGACTAATGAGTGGTCTAAGCCAATGACTAGTCTGAACCAAGTACTGTCTAAACTAAGTACTGCACCCCCCAGAACCACACAGTACAACATGGATTGGGTACATATAACATGCAATAAAACCCAGTGATCCTTTGTGGTGGGTTGTTTCTTTTTATTAGATCCATATTGTAGTCCAGTTTAAGTACCGAATCAGCTGCTGTGTCAGACTCGTGAACCCATCGAGTGTTGATATATACAATGTCACAATCTCACGTTTCGGTCTCGGCCCGAAATGTTTGGTAACAACTGGCCTATATTGTTAAAGATGGAGTGCCATGATTTTTCTCCCACCCTAAAACATGATCATCAGGTATAATTATAATATAAGGAGGAAGAACTATTTTCCAAAAAGTGTACAGTATTTGTTAAAATCATGCTTTTATGTGGACACACCCACCACCAGTTCATCAAGTATGCCCATATGCACATAAAAACGACCCCAGGGTGTCTAATGAAGTACTGTCACCTCATAGACACACGAGAGAGAGAAGAGGAGAAGAACAGCACGGGAGATTATGAGTTATTATGGGGAGGTTGTTTCAGTCTCTGTAAATCTGCATCATTTCATGGTGGGTGCCTTCGTTTTTATCTCCGGCACACCCCTCCATCACGCACTCCAGCACACACGCACACACATGCACGCGCACGCATGCACACACACACACACACACACACGCACGCACGCTGCAGAATCCATGCACTGACTGTATGTAGTTAAGCTGTTTATCATTCTTTTTTTCTTTTTTTTCTTTTTTTTAAACAGGATTAATATTTTATGGAGATAAATGAACCTCCTGTTCCTAACATTGTTTCGTGACTGTGAGAACATAGAACTGAAGACATTTTCAATCTAGGAATGAATGTCGCACGCACGCACGCACACACACACACACACGCACACACACACACACACACACACACACACACGCACACACGCACACACACACACACACACACACACACACACACACGCACACACACACACACACACACACGCACACACGCACACACACACACACACACACACACACACACACACACACACACACACACACACACACACGCACGCCCTGTGTCCAGGGAATTAAAGAACATCAACATCAATACTCTACACTATACCACGTACTGAACCGACATCAATGATTCAAATGTTATCCTGAAGAGTTCAGTCTTTGGTCACAATCACGAGGTGTAAAAATAAAAAATGTTGGCGTGAGCAGGATGTTCACACCCCCCCCAGGTGCATTCATGTAATACTCTGTTGGTGCTCTTATATAGGCTATAAGTGGCGGGTGAGCTTATGGAAATTCATTAGACACAATTAATGGCAGCACTATTTGACCACGGCGTTTTTCCGAAAAACAGACATTGAAGGAGGTTGGACTGTATTCGGCAATACCGATTTTCTTGCCAGGAACTGTCCACGGGATGCGCACTAAGATTAGACACACCAACAGTCCGACATGTGGAAACAATGCTCGCGTTTGTGTTTAGGTTAGAGACAGGTTGTCGACGTTCGACTATAGTCTGATCAACGACTAGTCAGACCAGATGGGTGGTAAATTATTGAAAACTAGCCCTTACCCGTTGTGAGATATCCCCCCCCCCCCCTTGTGGCCACGGGGGGTACTGCGCCCGGGTGCGTTTTAATTCACTAGTAAATTCATTATTAATCATTAATGTGTCAAATCGAAAAAAGGGCTCCGTTAAGACCTCCATATGGTCAATGCCTGTGTGAGTGATTGGTGCAGGCAATGATGAGATAACGCGCTGTTTCTGACACACAGACAGACACACACACACACACACACACACACACACACACACACACACACACACACACACACACACACACACACACACACACACACACACACACACACACACATACACACACACTCAGACACACACTCAGACAGACATTGACTGAATTATAGTATGATGGGTATGCCAACTCCAAACATCCACAAAAGACCATCACCACCAGTGCAGTCCAGACACCACAAAAACACCAAAATAACATGGGGAAAGTTGCATACATTTCTTTTTCGTCTAAAAAATCTGGGTCTAAACAGATGATTGAATCAGGGCCTATTGGCTCTCGATAGACCAATCCACAGACGGGGTCCCCATGCTCGCAGCCAACGTATTTCCTGTAGGCGGAGCCAACGTAGCTGCGGTGTTAAAACAGGCAGGTCTTCTGCTATACAGTGACTTGTGTTCGTCTGCTCACGTCATTTTTTTTTTACTAACACTGACTTTACAAAGACGCCCAGAACATCAGGACGAACCTGTTGTAGTTTATATGGCTTTGCTCCAACAGTATAGAGGCAACATTCAACTTTGGAGAGAAACTCTATACGTCATGACGCTTGTCTATATGCAGCGGCAGGCATTCGGTTCACATTCCCTGGGAGTGCAGATTGAGGACCGATGGTCGCCAGAAGAGGATCAAAAAACAACTTGAAGGACTTTGTTCCCACAAAGAACACCACGGTATACGTTTTGAAAACGTTTGATTAGTTACCATTAATTACTACCAGTATTTACTACAATCAGAATAAGTCCTTATTAGCACATCACATTACAAGTAACTTAAAGTAAGCTGGGTAGAATTCTTAGCAGTGAACGTCCTCATCATAGAAGTTATACCGTAAAAAGATGGCAGAGGCATAAAGTGCAGACAATATTTTGTATTATTTTTGAGTGGTGCAACCATGCACTCCTACAACCAGCAATGTCCGTGTTCACCTATGTGTTCACCTATGTATGTGTTCACCTATGTATGAGCACCAGTATGAGTAAATTGTACCAGTAGGGGCGCTGTTGTGCCATGCAGAAACATGGAGAGAGACAGTGCTGCACTGTTGCCTGCTAATGAGAGAGAGAGAGAGAGAGAGAGAGAGAGAGAGAGAGGGGGGGGGGAGAGAGAGGGGAGTTGCACCACTCAGTTCACACAGGTGTGATTTTTATTATCGAGTTATATGTGGTACCAGTATTTCCTATTTATCCTCGTTATTCTATCTTTAGGTACATGTGTGTGTGTGAGTATAGACTTCCCAGATGGTATATCGGCCAACGAAAGAACACCCACATGTATTACTGTACATGCACGGATGAGGCTTGTGCCTGGAACAAATCCACCTGTGTGACAATGTGATACAGCCTGATTGAGAACATCAAGAGGGCCAGAACCAGGCCATGAGGAACCTCGCGGGGAACAGAAATGAAAGTCACAGCCCAACGGCCCTTTGAGACGGATGCACACGTCATTAAACACGCCACGCACGGCCCCTGAGATGGCTGGTCTTCATGCCAACACACCTGGTTCCATTTAGCATAACGTGTTGACTCCACAGCCATACAACAACCAGTGTTGTTTTTGGCAGCGAATTTCTATTTTAGTTTATAGTCATAGTCTTTGGACTGAAACTTCATTTAGTTTTATAGTCCCATTTTAGTCACCTGAATTGTCTTAGTGTTAGTCTAGTTTTAGTCGACTGAATGTCATGAGATTTTAGTCGACTAAATCTACAGTTGATTTAGACTAAGGTTTATTTTGGCGGGTCTTGATGCCGTCGTATAATGAGGGTTTTTACACTTGCTGAAAATAGCCGATCTACAAGCTCACAATGCGTCGCAACGCGTTGTGAGCTTGTAGATCAGCTATGTTCAGCATGCAAACAAGTGTAAAATGACTTATACTGGATCTCTTCCACTGGATCTCGTCCACCAGTCCCTTCCTAACATTTTAGTCTAGTTTTTATTTGTCGACGAAGTTGTCAGTATATTTAGTCTTTATAGTTTTAGTCATCGTAGCTTAGTTTTCATTTGTTTTTGTCAGAGAAAATAGGTAGTCGACGAACATTTTTCGTCTTAGTTTTAGTCGACGAAAACAACACTGACAACAACACACCTGCGGTTCCATTTTAGCATAACGTGTTGACTGACTGCACAGCCACAAAACAACACACCTGGTTCCGTTTAGCATAACGTGTTGACTGCACAGCCACAAAACAACACACCTGGTTCCGTTTAGCATAACGTGTTGACTGACTGCACAGCCACAAAACGACACACCTGGTTCCGTTTAGCATAACGTGTTGACTGACTGCACAGCCACAAAACAACACACCTGGTTCCGTTTAGCATAACGTGTTGACTGCACAGCCACAAAACAACACACCTGGTTCCATTTATTAGCATAACATGTTGACTGCACAGCCACAAAACAACACAACTGGTTCCATTTATTAGCATAACATGTTGACTGCACAGCCACAAAACAACACAACTGGTTCCATTTATTAGCATAACATGTTGACTGGACAGCCACAAAACAACACACCTGGTTCCATTTAGCATAACATTTTGACTGCACAGCCCACAAAACAAAGCAAATGTTACTGATGAACTGCCCCACTTGTCATGATGATGATTTTGACACAAATGTAAAACTTTGGTAATGGTATTTTTGAGTGGTGCTACCACTCCCTTACGGAGCTATGCGTGTGGGTGGGTGGCAGGGTCTGAGCACGGAAAAATCATGGTTGTTTTTCACCACCTGTGCACAACCTAACACACACAAACACACATATTAACATACACGGTAACTCTGTCATTTCTCTACCGTTTCGGACGCGGGGCGGCTCGCCGGAACCGGGCCGGTTCCCTGGGCGTTCCTGTGGGTCTGGAACCCCCCCCCCCCCTCCCCTCCCTCCCGGGGACCCCCACACGGAGTTGCACCACTCACTTCACACGGGTGTGATTTCTGAAAGACATGTGATGTGAACATGAGAGGGAGATCGAGAATTTATGCACAAACTATAAAAGTTAACTTGGGAAAATCTGAATCACGTAGTTAGGCCTCTGAAGTGCGCAACAACGTAAACCCACAACACTGTGTATAGAACACAAATTAATCCATTCGGGGCAGGAACCCCTTTTGGTGTTAGATTATGTAATGCTTTAGCTATTGAAAAATAGCAGATCTACAAGCTCATAGCGCGCCACCGAGTGGCGCGCTATGAGCTTGTAGGTCTGCTATTTTTTGAAAAATCGAAGAACGACTGACATAGAAACAGAAAACTGTCAGGATGCAGAAGACATTTTTTGAATCTGATCTCGGGTCAAAATGGCTCAAATACGCGCCGTTGCTGGTAATGCTGCCTCTAGGCGAGGCCAAAACATCAGAGCCTTTGGCAAGAACGTGTTTTGAGGAGACCACAGGACTAACAGTAGGGAGTACAGTATATCATTGTGCACGAGGAGGGAAACCAGCTTGGTGCCAGCCTTGATGGTATTAGAGATGCCGATACCATCCTTGAAATTAAATGTCCTACAGAGAGAAAAAACCCTGGGGCACACATTTTATCAGTCTGCTAACAATTACAGAATCAAACAAATACATGATTCCTATAAGCTTTAATTGATTGATTGAAATATTTATTAACAGTTTGCAGAATTACAGTACATTTCTCAAGCACAAACTCAATACAAAGACTGTGAGTGGACGACCCCAATAAAGCATTACACTTGTTTACAAGAGGGTCCACCTTGTTAAATTCATCAAAACATTTAGAGACGTACAAATAGACACTTCTATATAGCCAAAGAACAGAACAGGAATTCATCATAAAGGAGGTAAAAAGGGAAAAGAAACATATACAGTGAGGGGGAGGGAAAAAGCGGGGGGGGGGGGGGGGGGTATTCCGATTTTACGGGGGCCATTTTTGAATTGCAGCCGTCCGTTGGTTTTGAAGGAGTCAAGGGATTCACATAGCTACACTGACCATGGACAGCACTGTAGCTGTCCATGGTTCTACAGTAACTGTAGCTGTCCATGGTTCTACAGTAACTGTAGCTGTCCATGGTTCTGAAGTCACTGTAGCTGTCCATGGTTCTGAAGTCACTGTAGCTGTCCATGGTTCTGAAGTCACTGTATCTGTCCATGGTTCTGAAGTCACTGTATCTGTCCATGGTTCTGAAGTCACTGTTGCTTTCCATGGCACACATTACAGTTGCCACTCGATCCTGTAGGTTTACATTCTATAACCTCAAACGAATTAGACCGTTCCTCACCCGTGCGTGCGTGCGTGAGTATTTTATACAGCGCACGCACGCACGCACACAAACATGTGTTGAGCATCAACGACCAATTATCAACACTCGTAGCCATGAGCAATGAATATAATTTGACACTTGACATTTTAAATGTAGGCACTCTTAATCCAGAACGATTCACACTGAGCACAAGAACAACACAAGACACAGTCGTCTAGGATCATACAGTAAGTACACTAAGCACCTACTGTATCGTCCGTCTAACAGCAGAATATCCACACGTCGAAACTATAAACATAAACAATATAAAATGCTAGAATATGAATGCTAAATATAAAAATCAATAATGACCTGCCATCTGTCTATACATATAACACATGCAATGTCTTCAAGGCTAAAATAAATACTGTATTGTACACGCGCACACGCGCACACACACACACACACACACACACACGTAAAGATGCATAAAACATGCATGTCCAATGCAGCCGAGAGGCACTGTGATGTACAACGCTAAGATAGGCACATGCACTCTCTCTCTCCCGCACACACACACACACACACACACACACACACACACACACACACACACACACACACACGCACACACACACACACACGTGTGTTGATACACACAGACACGTGTGTTGTTGCACTGAGCCCACGCGTGCACACAAACACACGCATGCATGCTGTATATGCATTGTTCTTTGTTGCATGTGTCAAATACCAATATAACTTCACCTCAGGCGTTATGAGGAGAGGAGAGGAGAGGGGAGAGGAGAGGAGAGGAGAGGAGAGGAGAGGAGAGGAGAGGAGAGGAGAGGAGAGGAGAGGAGAGGAGAGGAGAGGAGAGGAGATGAGGTGGTTAACATATAAACCTTACAGAATAGTGAAAATAACTCACAATCTGTCGCATAATATAGTGATGCTCGAAGCCTGTATAATGGCATGCCCAAAACAGGGACAGCAGAGTGAAATTGTGGGTTATTGGAGCTTGGAGAGAGTGGATCAAAATATCATTACACAATTGCACAGAACCTAATTACAATTATGCATTATACATGTGTTGTGCGTTACTGGTGCCAGGGTGTTCACAAACAGCGAGCATTACACTCTATAATTACACTTCTAATGCCAATGAGTTGAAAACTCAAATGCAGCATTATTACCGAACTGGCATACTGTAAGGCTATACTGTAGCCTATATAGTCTGCACTTTGGAGAACTGTGGCTTATATGTCAGGTCCCAGCAGTACAGTAAGGTGTATACTGCTGTGTACAGTTAGTTATGTCATGGCTATACAGAACATAATGATGTCACAAGATCCTCATCCAGTGGGCACATGCTGACTGTACATGTACAGTATATGACACCGCATCGGCTGCTGTCAATTTGTCTCTGCCATATTGGTACGTCAAGCCATGCGGAACCATCGCCCACCACTCCTGAATGAACGGTCTGGTGCTTATGGGACTCTGGTGCAACCCACAGGTCCTCGCGTAGGAGAGGGGCCGGCCAGGAGACAACCCACAGAGCCTATAGTCCCTCCATGCCCCAGAAGTGTATACCTCCCAGCCCTGGCAGAGTATAGTTCTGGAGTAGTTCCAACGGATTGTGTGGCCCCTGGTTTTTCCGTAGTGGGTCTGATTGAGGGTTAGCTACTGGGATGTATAAGTCGGGACTTGATCACTCCCGGCTGGGTCGCCTGAGTGAGGGGTATGGTGTTGAGAGACCCGAAACCCTGTTGACCTCAGGATACATCACTGAGATGCAATTTTTTTTTTTTGCAAAATTGAAAAATTGAAAAATTGCAAAGGGTGAATTGCAAAGTTGTGTCACTTTGCCCTGGCTGAGCTGGGAAGGCTGACAAAGGGTGAATTGCAAAGTCACAAAGTTGCAAAAAAAATAATTGCAAAGTCTTTTTTTGCTAAATTGCAAAAATAATTGCAAAAATATATTTGCAAATTTGCAAAAGAATTTCAAAATTGCAAAGGGTGAATTGCAAAGTTGTGTCACTTTGCCCTGGCTGAGCTGGGAAGGCTGACAAAGGGTGAATTGCAAAGTTGAAAAATTGCAAAATTGCAAAGAAATTGCAAAGAAATTGCAAAGAAATTGAAGGAACAACAGGCGGCGGCAACTTCCTAGCTTTCCACCTCAATAAAAGCTCTCGTAGCCTGTAGCTTTTATTGAGAAAAATCGGTTTGAGGGAAAAGGAAGTCGCCGCCTGTTGTTCCTGCCTGTCGACTACAAAACAATACTACAACATGACGTAACGATATCATCCTGATGACTACAAAACAACACTACAACATGACGTAACGACATCATCCGCTCCCGACAGGATCATATACCCTAAATGAAATAGTGCCCAGGCTAGTGGGAGAGAGAGAGAGAAAGGGGAGAGAGAGATGGGAGAGGGAGAGAAGGGGGAGAGAGAGAGAGAGAGAGAGAGAGAGAGAGATGGGGGAGGGAGAGAAGGGGGAGAGAGAGAGAGAGAGAGGGAGAGAGATGGGGGAGGGAGAGAAGGGGGAGAGAGAGATGGGAGAGGGAGAGAAGGGGGAGAGAGAGAGATGGGGGAGGGAGAGAAGGGGGAGAGAGAGAGAGAGAGAGAGAGAGAGAGAGAGAGAGAGAGAGAGAGAGAGAGAGAGAGAGAGAGAGAGAGAGAGGAGATGGGGGAGGGAGAGAAGGGGGAGAGAGAGAGAGAGAGAGGGAGAGAGATGGGGGAGGGAGAGAAGGGGGAGAGAGAGAGAGAGAGAGGGAGAGAGATGGGGGAGGGAGAGAAGGGGGAGAGAGAGAGGGAGAGAGATGGGGGAGGGAGAGAAGGGGGAGAGAGAGAGAGAGAGAGGGAGAGAGATGGGGGAGGGAGAGAAGGGGGAGAGAGAGAGAAAGGGGAGAGAGATGGGGGAGGGAGAGAAGGGGGAGAGAGAGAGAGAGAGAGGGAGAGAGATGGGGGAGGGAGAGAAGGGGGAGAGAGAGAGAGAGAGAGGGAGAGAGATGGGGGAGGGAGAGAAGGGGGAGAGAGAGAGAGAGAGAGGGAGAGAGATGGGGGAGGGAGAGAAGGGGGAGAGAGAGAGAGAGAGAGAGGGAGAGAGATGGGGGAGGGAGAGAAGGGGGAGAGAGAGAGAGAGAGAGGGAGAGAGATGGGGGAGGGAGAGAAGGGGGATAGAGAGAGATGGGGGAGAGAGAGCTAGAGGAGGGACAGAGAGAGTTGTGTCACTTTGCAATGTCTATATAATAGTCTAATATTTTGAGATTTCCATGAGCTTTATGCCATAAAAAAAATCAAGATTAAAACGAAAACAGGAATATTTCCCTGTATGTGCAATGAATCTAGAATAATATGAAAGTTTCACTTTTTGAATTATATTACAGAAGAAAATTAACTTATATTCACACGGTGTGAAGGCCCTGTATATTTAAGGAATAGAGCATTGTAGGGATCAAGCAAAAAGCCCTTTCAAACATTTTAAAACCTGCGTGGCCCAGAGCCAAGTAATCCCCAGCATCCCCTGAGACCCCGTTCAGCTGTTTGTCAATAAGGAAAAAGCCTGCTATTGGACTGTCAACAACCAGAAGCCCATATAAAAGCCAACACTGTAAACAGGCCCAACATGATTAGAAATGTCTGGCATTGCCATCTGCACTTCTGCACTCTCACTGGACTGGAGTATATCTGTATAGTGTGTGTTCTTTGTGACCTGGGAGTTGTAGCGGATGAGTTTCATTTTGTTTTCCTCTGTCCACTATATGCCATGATTTAAGACACCTCTTTATTTGAACATGTACCGGTAAAGTGTTTTGGGTCTTAGGATATTTACAAGCTTTTTCCACAAAGGGTACATACAACCAAAAGGTTGCTCTTTCTTTGTTTGTATTGTAAAATAAATTGTCGTATATTAAAATACCATACAGGAGAGTAAATGTGCACGGCAGACAGGATTCGATGTTCCATGAGTTGTTTATTCAGAGTACAGCACAGCAGTAAAGCATAAGCTCACCTCCGACGGCCTTCGCCATCGGAGAGAATGACCCCGTTTACATTGCAATCCAACTGCCTTAAACAGAGTCACAAATACACATTGTTCCAGACTGGCATTTGACAAGGTAAATTACTGTAGGCCTTGATCCATTGTTCATCTTCTCGCATGCTAAAATCTTTAGGTGTGACCCAGGATCTGAACTTAAACAAAAGGCATGTAAACAGGCCAACAACACCTTGACTTTAAATAACAAAGACGAACTGCCTTGCATATAAAGCCAGTTCCCACTGAATACAACAGTTTGAGTACTTTTGCACAAGAACATGAGAACATTGTATAATTATGGAATCCCATATTCGACAATATTTACAAGCTTTTTCCTCAAAGGGTATATACAACCAAAAGGTTGCCCTTTGTTTGTATTGGAAAATAAATGACAAAAGAACCATCAGAAAGATCAAAGTCGTGTATACCTTCCACCAGGCAAGGGGATCTTCCTCTCCGTCAGTGGTTTGGGATTCATTAGGGTAGCTGTTCAGATGAACTTCCATGGCATCAGGGCTCACAGCAGGAGGCCCGGTGCTGATGGCTCGGGTTCTGGGCTCACAGCGAGAGGCCCGGTACTGATGGCTCGGGTTCTGGTGCTCTTTGAAGCATGGCATCTGTGGCACTGACACCAGTCGTCTTGTACCTGATACTGGTACCGGAACCACACATTGACGAGAGGGAATATGTTTTGCAATGCGATGTCATTTTAACCCATTTAGGCCTGATGTCGAGAAAAAAAACGTCTTCTAAATCCTGACAGTTTTCTGAAACACCTCATGTTTCTGTATCAGTGGTGCTCAATATTTCATGTCAAGGACCCCAAAAATTATATGTAATTGGCCACGACCCCCCCATCTGAAAATATCTCGTTCCAGGAACCTCTCAGAAGCAAAAGGTTTGAGTTAAAAAACGTTCGCCACATTTTCACGATTTCTCAAAGAATTGCAGATCTACAAGCTCTGCCGTGCTATGAGCTTGTAAGATCTGCTATTTTTCCAATAGCTACAATTTATAATAATGGTTAAAGGTATATTCAGTGATTTCAAGCAAAAAACCTTAGGTTTCGTTTTTGGCTGGGACCTAAGCCTTTCATCCAATCAGGATAGAGAGCCAAAAACGAAACCTAAGGTGTGGTCAGCACAATCTAGGATTATCGCAACAAAACAAAAAAATAAGTGATATTTGAATTAAGTGAAATCACTGAATATACCTTTAAAACACCAACAGGGGTTCCCGTCCAGAATGGGTTAATAAATGTGGCAAACGTTTCAGTCACTGTGATCTACAAACACGTTGTAATACTTTCATGCAATCTGTTCCATTTGAATATTCACTCTTTGATTCCGGGGAACATGTAGAGTGTGGGACGTTGAGTGACGGGAGTTCAGAGTGTACGACGTGGTCCGACACATTTATTCTCAAACGCAACAGAAAGTAAGCTTGCATTCATAACAAGAACTCAACACGGACTGTTGGTCGGTGTAGAAAAGGGGTGATTGTTGCTGACATTTGCTGACATACATTTTTCCCGTTATCAGACGGAAAATACACCGATAAATGTTTAAAAAAAAAAAGCTACCTAATCTCCTGCTACATTTGCACATGTTCGGACAGACCTCTGTGCAGTGTTGGCAAGTAACATTAAGTAATATATTACTTTCAGTAATGGTATTACTTTTTTCCAGCAATATGTAACTTAACTAGTTACTTTCACATTTTGAGTAATAATTCTACATTTACTTTTTTCAAAAAGTAATATTATTACTATTTTCACGAGCCTTGGTGGAACTGTGGGTTTGAGTGTTTATTTATATAACATAAATTGATGTACGATGACAAGAGCGCCCCTCATTTCACACAGGTGTGATTTATACTGGTTGAATAAAGTTTAAATAAAAAAATCACACTTGTGTGAAGTGAGGGAAGCTCTTATCAGCTGAGAGCTGAAAATCTCCTATATATATACAACAGGTCAATGTTTGTGTTTACAGTACACTATGACGTAAACAAACGATGTTTGTGTAGGACAAAATGTCTGCACATACACCAAAACCTGGACATAATATGTCCAGGGTATTTACGAGGGGCGCTATAGCCCCTCCTATATTATAGGAGGGGCTATAGCGCCCCTCGTAAATACCCCAGAATGCCTCTCCATTCCCCCTCTATTCACCGTATTTCTGCCCACGCCCACCATGGGAGCACCATGTAAACTGTTTTTTTCCTGTTTAGCAGTATTGCCACGTTTGCTGACATTAAACAACGTTATAGACTTGTTGTGTATAGTTGCTTATTTGGGCTTGCTTCCTAATGTTTTCATGTCAAGGACCCCCAGATTAATATTAATGAACGTTGGCCAACCAACTGTTTGTTCAGAGCCTGCAGCAGTTATTCATAACAGGTGTTGCTTTTATTTTCAGTGGACTCGCGTCCTTGTTCCAAATAAATGTGATGTTGCACCACATAAAACTCAACATGAGCGAGTTTATCAGGCCAAGTTTATCACACAAACATGCTTCTGCAATGGGGGGGGGGGGGGGGGGGGGGGGAGTTCCAGACCCACAGGAACGCAGTCAGGGTCCCGGGTCGGTACTGTACTGTACTGTCACTGTACTGTAATGGGACACCTCAAAATCATCATATATACAGTTAATATGTGCGTGTGTGTGTTAGGTTGCGCACAGGTGGTGAAAAACAACCATGCTGTTTTCGTGCTCAGACGCACCCAGCCACCCAGCCACACACATCAGCTCCAAAAATAAAAGGAATTAAGGCACAAAACCTAAACAAAAAGGCTGGCTTAAACTCCACCCTCAACATCTAATCCCTGATTATTGTATTACTCTGCACGCACACGTACTGTAGTGTACATACATGCGAGAAAACACACACGCGTGCATGCACGTACAGGCACATGCACGCACGCACACACACACACACACACACACACACACACACACAAACACAAACACAAACAATTTAGTTTTGGCACCGGAAACCCCATGCACGAATCACTCCCATTCTATTTACTTTTGTTTTGTACAAGCGATAACTTTGGAGGCCCCTATAGTTGATTCCAACCTTGGGTGAAACTTATTTTGTTGCAAGATGTAGTGCATTGGAAAGGCTTGGCAACACCGTCCATGTTCTCTGAGGACGTCGTCAGCCATGAACTTCTCTGCCTTTTCATCATTTACAGCAACAGAAACACGCGCGTGTGCTGGTGTGTGTGTGTGTGTGTGTGTGTGTGTGTGTGTGTGTGTTCCCACATTCCCAGTGTCACACATGTCGTCGTGTGCACGGTCACACCTGGGAGCTGCAGCACAGCTGCAAGGTTCCACGGGCACGAGTGGTTGATTAATCCATTCTGGACGGGAACGTACCCCTGTTGGTTGTTTTAAAGCATCACGTTATGGTTTATCTGTTGAAAAATAGCAGATCTACAAGCTTGTAGGTCTGCTATTTTTTGAACAATCGTGAAAATGTGTTGCAAATCTTTGAATATATATTCTTTTACAGCAAACGTTTTTGTGAAACTGAAATCTTTGCATATTTTCACTGACACAGAAACATAGGGTTTTTCAGAAAACTGTCAGGATTTAGACGACATTTTTGTATAATAATCTTTTCTCAGGTCAAAATGAGTGAGGCTACCGTTGTTGTTCAAGGGCACCATGGCTCCATGGTGCTCATTCATACACACTGTAGGAAACGGAGAAAGCCCTTGTATTGCTTTCTGTCCTGCAAGCCTGTTCTCCACGAGAGGCCCAAGCACATCTCCCAAAAACAAGGCTGTTTAAGGTACTTTACACAAAACATCAAGAGCATTAAAACGCTTTCAACAGCTTGGGGAAATAGCGGAAGACAACAGCAAAAGATATGGAAGCTCAAGGACACCATGGATTAAGACACATACTACGAAAGAGTATACGTGACAGCTGTTGTCTAAAGTGCCTCTCTCGAAGAGAGTCATATGGGTCCGAGACACTTGGTGGCGCTGGAGCACAGAACAAAACATAAACTCACGAGCTAATTTATTGGTTCGTGGAGCTGTCACTCAAGGCGGCGCCTCCGGTCCTGACCCGCAGGTATAAAACCGGTGGGCGTGAACGCCGAGTCATTCCTACATTTTTCTGCGCTTGGATGCACACAGCACAACGAGTACACCAAAGTTCACACCGGCTGTTGAAGTTGTATTTTCCCGAAAGACGGACGAGTCTAAAACCGACTTGTACCGCGGGGATTCGCAGCCACAAGAAGGTGTTTTCTCTCTACGAGCTACTAAGCATATAAGTCAAATAAGACTCATAACACAAGTGAGCCTGCCCGGCGGCTTGTTGTTCTGTCTTCCCTCTCATTACCCTCTAGCTAGCGTTGTTAGCTGTTAGCTAGCTCCGTTAGCCTGTCTGTGGTTTAGCTTCAGCGTTGCTGCCGCTTCTTTTCTCCACCGCTAGCCTCTCGTTAGTCGCTGACTAACCTGAGTTCTAGCCGCAGCCCGCAGCCTCGCTTCTACACCTCTCGGTAACGGCGGGCATGCCGGTACGTTACGGCCATACCACCCTGAACACGCCCGATCTCGGAAGCTAAGCAGGGTCGGGCCTGGTTAGTACTTGGATGGGAGACCGCCTGGGAATATCAGGCGCTGTAAGCAGTGAGCACCTACATCTACCGCAGGCTAGACGGGCCGCATTCTCAACCCTTCCCCACTCTCTCTCAACCCTTCCCCGCATTGGGGACAAGAGACGGGTCTCCCTGGCTCCCTCCATTACACGGTGGGCCAGCAACAACACGTGGGGTAGCCTTCAGCCGTCGACTGAAGGCTAACCACTGTGTGTGTTCCGCTTCACGTTACCCTCCATAGTAGGGGAGTTAAGTCAGAAAAATATTTTTATTTAGTAGTGGTGCTAAATAAATAATAATAATATTGACGGGTCTCCCTGGCTCCCTCCATTACACGGTGGGCCAGCAACAACACGTGGGGTAGCCTTCAGCCGTCGACTGAAAGCTAACCACTGTGTGTGTTCCGCTTCACGTTACCCTCCATAGTAGGGGAGTTAAGTCAGGAAAATATTTTTATTTAGTAGTGGTGCTAAATAAATAATAATAATATTTTTTATATCTTAAAATGAAATAAAAAATATAAAAAAGGGGTTTGAGAATAAGACAAGGAACAAGCCATCTCCACCATGGCTACAGATGGCCACGATGATGGACCCCTTTCAAGGCTCTGTTCAACAGGGTTTGTAACAACCTCTTGTTTCCACTTGGGCTACTGATTCTTCCTCAGACTACAACCAATACCCAAGATGCCCTGCGGGGGTGGCGACAGCCCTCCCCAAATCCCAGTGGAGCACCACGAGTCCTACTCTTCTACTCCACCACCAGTTTTCTTCCTTTATCCTGTTTTGTGAGTTACAGACAGTTTGTCCTCACAAAAATGTTGTTATATTATATATTATTATTATATAATGATATTATATTATAACTTAAAAGTGAAGTGCTTCTACAATGTCTTGGACTGCTGGTTCCTTCTTCAAGCTACACCAACACCCAAGATGGCCTGCGGGGGTGATAAGGGCCGCCAACAACAAGCTCCACACGCTCTTCACCGCACTGGTAAACAGACCTGTGGAGCCAGACCCAAGACATCAGCCAGGCCTCGCCGGCTTGCTCTGGGTGCTGCTCTCCCTCCAGCGGGATCTAGTCAGCCCACCACCTCGTCCTCTCTCTTCAGACCCCTCAACCTCGACGCGTCTCAGAGACACAGTGACGAGTCCTTCCTGGGCTCCTCCCCTGCCGGGAAGGCGGCTCGGACCGCCAACAACAAGCTCCACATGCTCTTCACCTCACTGGTAAACAGGCCTGTGGAGCCAGACCCAAGACATCAGCCAGGCCTCGCCGGCTTGCTCTGGGTGCTGCTCTCCCTCCAGCGGGATCTCGTCAGCCCACCAACGAGGCTCCCCTGAGCCGGGTGGTTGCGACAACGGGGTGTCGGATGCAGTCCTAGGCCTCCACCGACACTGCTACTACTCCACGCAGCGGCCGAAGGCACGAGTCTCACTCGACGTGGCTCACCAACGACCCTCGACAACCGACTGCTTCCCTCAACATTACAGGTATGTACATTGTGAAGCTAGGTTTGTTTAGCTGTTTAGCTAACCTTTTCGAGGTCGGGAGTAGCAACCTCGTTGGATGGCCGACGCCACCCTAGCATGTTTAGCATTCCAGATAGGCTGTTTTCAAGGTGCCACACCAACTCGTCTATGACATAGCCATAGCATCGGAGCTACTTCGGCTATTGTTTCACGCTGCTCTCATACGGTCACTGAATGCCTCACGTTGCTGTCCAACAGCCAACGTGACGGCTGCCAGGATTACGAACGGCACAGCGTCTCTGGAGGGGCCAATCGGACCCTGCAACTCCGTCTCCAGGAGGAGCGTACTCAGACGCTTTCCCATGCCTTGGGCCCCGTCCAGGGTGTAGCAGCCCCGGACTGCACACCGGGACCGCTCCCCAAAGAAAGGCAAAAGCTCTTGACACAGATCCCCACCATGGGTGGGTCTGTGGCCAAGCTGCACAGTATGTACACGACAAAAATCACTGTCGGGGGACCACTGCTTCCCCTGTCCCAGGTTTTTCAGAGCACATTACACGGCTAGCTGGAAGGAGCCCGTGACTCTCCCGGCTACTCCGCGACGCTCTCGTGTCCCTCCCCCCGTAGTAGCGCCTGGGAGGCATCTCAATGCTTCAATGTTACTCCAGGGCTCCCAGAGCTCCCTTCTTCAGGAGATGGGCCACGCCCCTACTCCTGAACAGTTGGCTAGAGTTCGTCTCCTACATGAGAAAATTGTGACCTTCACGTACTGACTCACCGACCTGACCGGCCTTATGGCCACCGCTTCCATCACCTCAGAGCATGCTAGGTGACTGGAAGCCTCACCTGGTCTGGATCCCGTTGCCCAGAGAGAGTTTTCCGAGGGTGCCATCATCCCCGGAGGCCTCTTCAGAGGCGCACTCGAGAGGATGACCCTCAACGTGGAGGTGCAGCGTCCAGGCTGCGAGGCCCTGACCAGCAGCCGAAGTGACACACACCCTACCCTCCCCCCATGCGCCGGGCCCAGCACCGGACGTAGCAGTCTCGGACTGCACGTCCAGTCCGCCCGCAATGCGCTTCTGGACCATGGCACAGGTGGGCGTCCTGGACGTCCCTGTAGCCAGGTCCCTCGATATTGTTTGCACAAATACAGCATTTTTTTCTGTAGTATAGGCTATGCCACAATACAGAAAGACAACAAAACAATATCCACGGAGGGGGGGGACGTGAACCCACTGCCACGGGAGCCCTATGGGCCCCCCCGACGCAGTGGGGCAGGGCATAAGGTCAGTGGCGTACCAAAAAAACGCCACTGGGGAGACGGGTCATGCCCAATTTTCTCCGACATGCTAGGGAACACTACCCCCAGGCGGGGCGTGCCTCCCATAGCCGGAGAGAACCCACTAGCCAAGCACCTGGCACAGTGGGAGTGGTGCGGAGCATCCCCGTGGATCCTCAACACCATAGCGAAGGGCTACAGACTCCAGTTCGCCAGAACACCCCCGGCGTTTTCAGAGGTAATCTTCACCAACGCCAGGGGTCCGGAGGGTCTGATTCTCCAACAGGAGATAGCTTCCTTGCTGGAGAAGGATGCCGTCAGAGAGGTACCCTTGGCCCAGCGTCGCAGCGGGTTCTACTCCCGCTACTTTCTGGTCAAGAAAAAGGGGGGGGGGGTCTACGTCCCATCCTGGACCTGCGGATACTCAACAGGCACCTCAAGTCTTTTCAGTTCAAGATGCTGACGGCCGAGTCTCTGGTGCGCTCCATACGCCCAGACGACTGGTTCACATCCATAGATCTAAAAGACGCCTATTTCCACATCCCTATTTACCCACCTCACAGGAAGTTCCTGCGGTTTGGGTTCCAAGAAAAGGCTTATGAGTACACGGTCCTTCCATTCGGAATGTCCCTCAGTCCCAGAGTTTTCCGTCCGCTGTACGGAGGCCGCTCTGGCACCCCTGAGACTTCTGGGTCTACGGGTGTCCAGTTGCATAGACGACTGTCTCCTATGTTCAGGATTCAGCGGAGGAGGCCGCGAGGAACACGACTCGGGTCGTGTCCCATGCGACCTCACTGGGTTTCAGGATAAACCTAGCCAAGAGCATGATGACGCCTACCCAATCCACGGATTTCATGGGCATCACTCTGGACTCTGTCTCCTACAGGGCTCCACTGAGTCGGGACAGGGTCAACGACCTCCTGAAGTGCATGACCATGTGCAAGACAGGCCGCACACTTCCACTGGGTACGTGTCTACGGATGGCCGGACTCATGGCCTCGGCCATCTCTCTGGTAGGTCTGGACAGACTCCATATGAGGCCTTTTCAGCGTTGGCTGAAATCCCTCTTCCACCCTTTCTCCTAGGACCTAGACCTATGGGTCTGGCCCGTGAGAGGCTAATGCTGACTGAGGCCGGTCTCCCTCCGAATGTTGTCGCAACGATTCAGAAGGCCAGAGCCCAGTCGACAATGACCCGCTACGAAACAGCCTGGGGCGTGTTCGAGCAGTGGTGCTCAGAACGACCTAACCAGGTTATCCCATTCCAAGCTCCGGTAGTTTACGCCCTGACATTCTTGCAGGAGTTCCTAGACAGAGGTCTAGGCCTCTCCTCAGTGAAAACCCACTTAGCAGCCATCTCGGCCTGCCAAATGGGCGTTAACGGCCAGACAGTATGGAGACATCCGCTGGCAAAACGGTTTGTGAAGGGCGTACACAGGGTCAACAGACCCCTGGTCCCCTCTTGGGATCTGTCTCTAGTCCTCAGGGCTCTGACCAATGAGCCCTTCGAGCCACTGCAGACGGCTGACCTAAAATGTCTTACACTAAAGCCAGCCCTCCTGGTCGCCCTGACGTCCGCTAAGAGGGTCAGCGATCTACACGCACTTTCGACCAGAGTGACAGTGTCCTCGAACTGCACTCTAGCTCTGAAATGGTGGTCGAACAGAGGTGTTCTGACGGAGGGGGTCCCGATGGGTCTCCCCACAGTCAGGAGGTTGGTCACCACCGACGCCAGCCTCTCCGGTTGGGGTGCCACCCACGACGGGAGGATGGCCAGGGCCGTGTGGGATGTCGCATTACGCTCCTCCCACATCGACTACTTGGAACTACTGGCAGTGTTCCTGGCACTCCGAGAATTCGAACAATTCCTCAGAGGTCACCACGTCCTGGTTCGTTTCCGAAAACACCACGACGGTTTTGTTACATCAACAGGCAGGGGGGACTCCGGTCCTCTCGCCTGTGTTCTCTGTTTTATGCGTTCCCCCCGTTGGAACTGATTCCGCATGTCCTAGCCAGGGTGCGGGATCAGGGATCAGGGCTGCTACTAGTAGCTCCAGCCTGGGGATCTTGGAGACAGGACATAGTCCCTCTCCTGTTCGATGAACCATGGCAGCTCCCTCTGTGGAGGGACCTGCTGACCCAGGCCGGAGGAGAGACCTTTCACCCACGTCCTCAGGACCTAGATCTCTGGGTTTGGCCCGTGAAGGGGCGTCGCTAGAAGCGATTGGCCTGCCTCCGAATGTCGCAGAGACGATCCTTGGTGCCAGGGCTGCCTCCACCAGACGATGTTATAACACTGCCTGGCTTGTGTTTGAGCGTTGGTGCTCGGACAGACAGGAAGAGGTCTTCCCTTTTCAGGCGTCTGTGAGACACATTCTGATTTTCCTACAGGAGTTCTTGGACAGGGGTCTTGGTCACTCCTCAGTCAAGATCAACCTGGCGGCCATAGTGGCCTAGCAGGTTGGTATGAACAACAGACCATTCAGTGAACACCTGCTGATCTGTCAGTTCATGAAAGGAGTTGCGCGCCTCAGACCGGTCGCCAGATCTCTGGTCCCCTCGTGGGACCTGACGATAGTCTTGGACTCCTTGATGAGAGACCCCTTCGAGCCACTGGAAACGGTGGACCTGAAGTTTCTTTCTCTGAAAGCCGTTTTACTTGTCGCCCTGACGACAGCAAAGCAGGCTGGTGACATGCACGCGCTCTCAGTGAGCAGCGGCTGCTTGAGATTCAGTGGTAATGACACCAGGGTCACGCTCAGGCCGAACCTTTCTTTTCTACCTAAGACCTGTCCCTCGAGCTGCTCGCCTGTGGATCTCACGGCCTTCCATCCTCCCCCCTTCTCTTCGGTGGAGGATAGGAGACTACATTGTCTCTGTCTTATGAGGGCCCTGAAAGTCTACAGGTCAAGGACTGCCCCCTTCAGGCTGGGTGAGCAGCTCTTTGTAGCCTGGGATTCCCAGTGGAAGGGTAAACCCATTTCGAAAGTAAGACTCTCGCAGTGGATTATGGAGGCTATAAGGTTAGCCTATACCTCGTGTGGTTCTGAACCCCCAGAGGGTCTACATGAACACTCTACAAGAGGTTTGTCTGTCATTTGAGTCAGGAAGTCTGACTGTTTTTTGTTTTGGTCGAGAGGTCCCTTCTGGCCCCTGGCCTTTAAAAACCTTCTCAGTCTCCCTTGCGGGAGGGACGCACATTCACGTGACGTCTCTCTGGAAAAAGGGGGACCGTGGAGCGGTCCTGTCAGCCGGGGTGATCATACGGGAGTTTTATGATGACCCATATGACTCTCTTCGAGAGAGGCACTTTAGACAACTTCGGGTTACTTCAGTAACCTCAGTTGTATAAGTGACTCGAAGAAGAGAGTCATTGAACTGCCCGTCTGCTTTGGCAGGCGGCAGAAAAATGGTTGATAGGAATGACTCGGCGTTCACGCCCACCGGTTTTATACCTGCGGGTCAGGACCGGAGGCGCCGCCTTGAGTGACAGCTCCACGAACCAATAAATTAGCTCGTGAGTTTATGTTTTGTTCTGTGCTCCAGCGCCACCAAGTGTCTCGGACCCATATGACTCTCTTCTTCGAGTCACTTATACAACTGAGGTTACTGAAGTAACCCGAAGTTGCACGCTAGGTCTCCCGTGTCGCACTATTGTCCCGTTTAAACTATACGCCTCCTCGTCTAAACTACGGTTTGTCGGACTATTGCGGGAACTTCTGTCCGTCTAATGTCATGTCAAACTGTTGGAGTAAAACGAGGGTATTTCGGCTATTTGGGTGTCGGAAAAAAGACCGCCTCCCCGCTAGGGTACAAAATATGCTGCATAGATCGTAAAAACGCAGTGGCGTGCAGAGACATTTTGAGGGCCAGCCGGTGCTCAAGTGGGAAGAGAATGCACATGGAACCACTGGCTGGTTGCGGCTGCCTTAAGTGTGTAAGATTTGCACACGACTGAATCAATGGTTCTCCAACGGTGAGGGGGTCCCAGGTGGTCCCCAGCTGTAGATGATGCATCATTATGTAAGGGATTTGCCTCGGTGGTTAAACTCCTTGTATATGGAGGACTGCGGGGGGTCGGGGGTGAATGTGATCCCCCCCATCGAATGATCCATGAAGAGTAGGAACATTAACACCATAAATTACACACAGACATTAAAAGGAGAATTCCTTATACTAAAAGGCTTTCTTATACCTTTATTTGTAGTCGTTACGTCCCCACCAAAGAGGTCCATGGGTGGTATTTGTAGTTGTTACAACTATACCATATATCCTCTTCATAATGTAAATAGTATCCACACTTTACTACTTATTTCGATGGAAATAAGCCAATTGGCACAAAAACCCAACCCCCATTGAGGGCTTATATTTGGGGGGATAGCCAATGCATTGCCAATGCACAGCCGAATGAATAGCCAGTGCACTTTTATACTTTAAAGGAATTCTCCTTTAAAGTATAAGTATAGCCATGTTGTTTCTGTAAAATAAATCCTGAAAGGACGACAATATATGCCTAATTTATGGGTCATTATGTGACGGCGTTGCACACCGAACATAGCGTCCGGGTCCGTGGCACATTGTGATTATTATATATGAATGATGAAATACATTATATCAGGCTTCAGACGCTCCTGTCAGACAGAGATTGTCATCAAATGCACAATAGAATAATGAAATAGATGTACATGTTTGTCTCACTCATTCATCAGTATATGAAATTGACATCGCCTACAACAATCAGCTGTCTGTGGACATTACAGTCAACCTCGCCGACACTGCAGCTAGCCTGTCTGTCTGTCTGTCTGTCTGTCTGTCTGTCTGTCTGTCTGTCTGTCTGTCTGTCTGTCTGTCTGTCTGTCTGTCTGTCTGTCTGTCTGTCTGTCATCTCATTGGTCTGTCACAGGAAGGGTTGGCTTATCCTCACTCAAATACTCAAAAATATTCCTGCTGTGATTAAGACTCTCACAGTAATTCAACCTTTAACAGGAGCGACAGCTCAATCTATATGTAAAAGGCCTTTTACATATAGATTGTGCATTTCATTCACACATTAATTCACACACCGATGGCGGAGGAAACCATGCAAGGCACCGACCAGCACGTCAGGAGCAATTAGGAGGTTCAGAGTCTTGCTCAAGGACACGTCGACACTAGCCTCGGAAACCCCAGATGTTTTATTTCCAGGGAGAAAGAAATCAGTCTGGAGTGAGTCCACTTCAATTCGGCATAGAGGACACTAGACTCTGGGGGAGCCCACAGGGTTGGAACCGGCCACTCTACCGCTGATCCACCGCCGCCCCAGTGGAAATGTAGAACGTAATAACTTGGGCAGCAGGTGTGTGTGCATGATTGAATAAGTCAATGGGGGCATGTGTCATTGAGCTCCAAATTAAGAATTAGGAGAGCATAGATGTTTTGCTCATTAAAATTAAAACACAACGACCCCCCCCCCCCACACACACACACACAGACACACACACACACACACACACACACACACACACACACACACACACACACACGCACACACACACACACACACACACACACGCCTTGATAAGGAAAATAACATATATGTCTATATATTTATTAGAATGCATATAGTTTCACAGTGAACATAATGAGCCACACAGAAAATGGAGACCTCGTTAAAAGATAATTTGGGCAGCAGGTGTGCATGCATGATTTAATAAGTAAATGCGGATGCAATGCAAATTAAGATCATCTAATGTGTGTGCGTGTGTTTTGGTGTCTAGCATAGCCTAGCCACTCGCTTTCTTCTATTGACCTTAAGGTTCATAAAATACCTTGAACGAATACTATTGCAATTTATTTTGGGTCACGCCCCCTTTTTATCTTAGATTGACTTGCTCTCTCTACACTTGGACACTAACTCTGGGGTAGCCCACAGGGTTCGGAGCAGGGGGGCAGTCAGACAGAGA
>NC_137870.1:46276452-46421452 GCF_963924005.1 Protomyctophum bolini
CACAAGAAAGGCTTGGCTAGATATGGTTCAGCCACAGCTGTCCTGTCCGGCAGTCACACACCGTACGGCACTGTGCAAAAAGCATGGAATATACGGCTGTGTATATTACAGGAAACTCCCGTTAAAACTTTCCAACAAACTCCGGTAAACTCCCAAATTGTATACCGTCACACCTGTATATTACCGTATATTACTGTATATATGCCTGCTATAAACTTGAGGTTTAACTTGAGGTCAAACGATCCAGATGGTCTCTTCAAGTTGACAGTAATGACACTGCTGTCTAATTGGCAGGAGACTTGTCAGTTTGTCACATCATGTGTGTGTGTGTGTGTGTGTGTGTGTGTGTGTGTGTGTGTGTGTGTGTGTGTGTGTGTGTGTGTGTGTGTGTGTGTGTGTGTGTGTGTGTGTGTGTGTGTGTTCGTGCGTGTGTGTGTGTCCGTGCGTGCGTGCGTGCGTGCGTGCACACATCGCATACATCGTTTTATTGCATAATAGTGGCATAAAATGAACACATTTTGTGGCGAAGGTTGGAGAGAACATTAAACAGTTAAATGCCTCATTAGTATTCATAGACATGTCTCAACATTAACACTGCCCCCCCCCCCCCACCATCCATCCAGGGACAGTAAATTGATAACGAGCACTCGTTAATCACAGTAAATTGATACATTAATAGTGTATATAAAAAAAGCCTTGTGGTAGAACTGGAAACAGGCTGGAGAAACGACAGAGCTCTATATGATCTGTCCAGTGAACACTGAACACACACACAAAGGTGAGACCTTCAAATGACATTACCATGCCATTAATATTCTCCTCCATACACAGTGTTTGTGTACATGTACACCATGTGCATGTATCATGTCCTTGAACGCCATTAGTGTGTGTGTGTGTGTGTGTGTGTGTGTGTATGCAAGCACACGTAAAAGTATAGGCCTATATATAAAACAATAAGGGCTATTCTTGCCCCCCCCCGCTCCCATTGTTTACGCTGTGTTCAGGATCCAAGATGGCCGCCGCAGCACCAGGAGGGGGGGTGGGGGTGGAAGGAAAGTGGTGCAGGGGCGGGGTCGACATAATATGCCCCGTCTATACTGGGCTGCGTTCGCACATTCAAGACTCTGTGGGCTGCCCGGTGCCCTCCTCCACGTGTGTGTGTGTGTGTGTGTGTGTGTGTGTGTGTGTATTAACCCATTCTGATCTGAGTTCAGATTCTAAAAATGTCTTCTACATCCTGACAGTTTTCTGAAAAAGCTATCTTTCTATGTGTCAGTCGTTCTTCGATTTTTCACAAATAGCAGACCTACAAGCTCGTAGCGTGCCAGACCTGAGCGCTATATGAGCTTGTAGATCTGCTATTTTTCAATAGCTAAAGCATAACATAATAATTCTAACACCAAAAGGGGTTGCACAAATATGAAAACGATAAATATCTTCGCATTCTATACCAGTCTTCTGTCCTCTTGCCAGGTGCTCCCAGTGCAGCTACACACACCTCTGCCTATAGATAACCCGACCTTGTACCTTAGGCTGACTTACAGTATATGGGTTTATTTGACATACAGTACAGCCTGTCTCTCTGACACCAGCACACGCACACGCGCACATGTGCAAACGGCACACACGCACGCACATGCACACTGCACGGTGGGAAGTGGAAGTTCAGTTGATTATACTTTCTGGGCAGAGCCCCATGGTGAGGATCTTCTCTAAACACTAGCACACACACACACACACACACACACACACACACACACACACACACACACACACACACACACACACACACACACACACAAACACTGACCTACGCCCCCCCCCCTTGACAGGAGTGAGAAGTTGCAAGAGTGAGCAATCAAGCAGACTGGATGTGTCATTGCAGGAGGGCTGGAGGATGGAGAGAGAGAGAGAGAGAGAGAGAGAGAGAGAGAGAGAGAGAGAGAGAGAGAGAGAGAGAGAGAGAGAGAGAGAGAGGGAGAGAGGAAGAGAGGGAGGGGGAGGGGGAGAGAGAGGGGGAGAGAGGGGGAGAGAGGGGGAGAGAGAGAGAGAGAGAGAGAGAGAGAGAGAGAGAGAGAGAGAGAGAGAGAGATGAATAATCTGAAGGAGAGAACACGTTATAATGTTGATTGGTGCTATTTGTACGTATGTGTTCCCTTTGATCCAATGCAGTGTTTAATTAGTTCCTGGTGTGCTTTACCTTCGGTGTCTCTTGATTACACATTTCTCTGCGCTCTGCAGGAGGTCCACATCGGATGCCAGACCAGGATCACTATGGGATGTTTATCAACTGGGATCAACTGGGATGTTTATCAACTGGGATGTTTATCCACTGGGATGTTTATCAACTGGGATGTTTATCAACTGGGATGCAGATCAGGATCACTATGGGATGTTTATCTATACTGGGATGTTTATCAACTGGGATGCAGATCAGGATCACTATGGGATGTTTATCAACTGGGATGTTTATCCACTGGGATGTTTATCAACTGGGATGCAGATCAGGATCACTATGGGATGTTTATCAACTGGGATGTTTATCCACTGGGATGTTTATCAACTGGGATGTTTATCAACTGGGATGTTTATCAACTGGGATGCAGATCAGGATCACTATGGGATGTTTATCAACTGGGATGTTTATCAACTGGGATGTTTATCAACTGGGATGTTTATCAACTGGGATGTTTATCTATACTGGGATGTTTATCAACTGGGATGTTTATCAACTGGGATGTTTATCAACTGGGATGTTTATCAACTGGGATGTTTATCAACTGGGATGTTTATCTATACTGGGATGTTTATCTATACTGGGACGTTTATCAACTGGGATGTTTATCTATACTGGGATGTTTATCAACTGGGATGTTTATCAACTGGGATGTTTATCTATACTGGGATGTTTATCAACTGGGATGTTTATCAACTGGGATGTTTATCAACTGGGATGTTTATCAACTGGGATGTTTATCAACTGGGATGTTTATCCACTGGGATGCAGAGTCAAAGTCGTATAGAAACAATGTCACCCCCAATCATCAACCAAGCAGTGCTAAATGACTGTTGAATAATGTAATATTGTTTATTTTTGTTTGTCAGAACAATTCTCATTCATATTTTGTATTGTGTTTGCAATACTTCTTAAGCTTAGGAAATATAACATTCTGAACCTCCGAAGGCTTCACTATAAGGCATGGAGACCCTTTATAGAATACTTAAATATCCGTACCCGCCTATAGACTGCTCGGTGTGATGCGAATATAGCAGACAGTGGATCTCAGAATGAATCCATTCTGGGCAGGAATCCCTTTAGCTGTTTTAAGGATTATGTTTAGCTATTGAAAAATACCAGATGTAGATCTGCTATTTTTGAAAAATCGTGAAAATGTGGTGCAAATAAAAAAAGACCAATATTGAGTTTTTAACTCAAATCTTTGCTTCTGGTGCGGGGTCCCTGGAACAACATATTTTCATATATTTGTTGGGGGTCCTTGACATGAAAATGTTATACGACTGACACAGAAATATGGGGTTTTTCAGAAAACTGTCAGGATTTAGAAGACATTTTGTATAAATCGTCCTCAGGTCTAAATGGGTGCTTCTCTCACAATAATTGTGTACAAGTGTAACATAAATGTTACAACTTGTTTAACATATTGGGGCATAATGATGGATGTCTCTGCCATCATGTACTGTACAAGGCCACCATGTAAAGTACAGTAAACAGGGACCTGGTATGGGCGGAAAATGTAAATTTTCAGCCACTTTCTGGCAGCTGAAAACTGTGTTACTGTCGCTTGTAGGACAATAATCCATTTATGTGTTCTCCAGCATGATCACACACACACACACACACACACAGTCTCACACACACACACACACACACACACACACACACACACACACACACACACACACACACACACACACACACACACACACACACACACACACACACACACACACACACCCCCCCAAAAAAATAATATATTTTTTTCTCTATTACCTCAAAACAAGGAAACAGGGAAAACAACAGCCTCATTATTTGTTGGATAAGCGTATAACAAGACATATCAAAAGTACAGTATGTGGGTGTTATGGTGATTTTTGCAATACGTATGGAGAGAGAGCAGGAAGAAACATGACGTTGTGAATGGAGAGAGAGCGAGAGAGAGAGAAGAGAGAGAGAGAGAGAGAGAGAGAGAGAGAGAGAGAGAGAGAGAGAGAGAGAGAGAGAGAGAGAGAGAGAGAGAAAATGTGTGTTGTGACGAAAAGAGAGTTGAGCCAGAAGGCAAAGCTCTCTGTCTACCGAACAATCTTCGTTCCTACTCTCACCTATATGGTCATGAAGTGTTCCTACTCTCACCTATATGGTCATGAAGTGTTCCTACTCTCACCTATATGGTCATGAAGTGTTCCTACTCTCACCTATATGGTCATGAAGTGTTCCTACTCTCACCTATATGGTCATGAAGTGTTCCTACTCTCACCTATATGGTCATGAAGTGTTCCTACTCTCACCTATATGGTCATGAAGTGTTCCTACTCTCACCTATATGGTCATGAAGTGTTCCTACTCTCACCTATATGGTCATGAAGTGTTCCTACTCTCACCTATATGGTCATGAAGTGTTCCTACTCTCACCTATATGGTCATGAAGTGTTCCTACTCTCACCTATATGGTCATGAAGTGTTCTTACTCTCACCTATATGGTCATGAAGTGTTCCTACTCTCACCTATATGGTCATGAAGTGTTCCTACTCTCACCTATATGGTCATGAAGTGTTCCTACTCTCACCTATATGGTCATGAAGTGTTCCTACTCTCACCTATATATGGTCATGAAGTGTTCCTACTCTCACCTATAGGTCATGAAGGGTGGGTCATGGCCGAACGAATAAGGTTGCAAATACAAGCGGCCAAAATTAGTTTTCTCCGCCGGGTGGCTGGCGTCTCGCTTAGAGATAGGGTGAGAAGTTCAGTCACACGAGAGAGACTCGGAGTAGTAGTCGCTGCTCCTTCGCCTGGAAAGGAGCCAGCTGGTTTCTTGGATAGGATGCCTCTCGGGGCGTCTCCCTATAGGGAGGTCCTCGAGGCACGTCCCACTGGGAGGAGACCCCCAGGGGCAGACCAAGGCGCAGTTGGAGGAAACACATCGACTCACTGGCCTTGGAACGTCTCGGGATCCCCCCCAGGAGAAAGTCACTAATGTTGCTCTGGAGAGGGAAGTCTGGGAGCTCTCTGGTGGAGCTGTTGACCCCGCGACCCGACTAGGGATAAGCGGTTGAAGATGGATGGATGGATGGATGGATGGATGGATGGATGGAGAGAGAAAAGGGCATAATTTCCCAGGGTGGGTGCAGCTTCAGTTCAGGTGGATCACCACCCATCACCATGCACCCCCACCAGGCAAACCAGGCATACTTAATGAACTGGTGGGCGTGCCCATGCACATAAAAACGACATTTTAACAAATACTGTACACTTTAAATATATATATATATATATATATATATATATTCCTCCTCATAATAACATATATAAGACCTGATGATCATGTTTTAGTTGGGGAAAAAATCATGGCACTCCATCTTTTAAGGTATACTACTTCTTTAGACACATAAATAGACAGATCCCTGTTACCATGGAAATGTGATGTTTTTATGTTCATATCTGTCAAAGGGGTAGAATTGGGCAGCGATGTTAACCCATTCTGGGCGGGAACACCCTTTTGGTGTTGGCATTATGTTATGCTTTAGCTATTGAAAAATAGCAGATCTACGAGCTCATAGCGCGCCACCGAGTGGCGCGCTACGAGCTTGTAGGTCTGCTGTTTTTGAAAAAATCGAAGAGCGACTGACATAGAAGACATTTTTTTAGAATCTGATCTCAGGTCAGAATGGAAAACTGTCAGGATGTAGAAGACATTTTGTAGAATCTGATCTCAGGTCAGAATGGGTTAAGCCTGTGTTGCTATGAATACCAAGAGGCCTGCCAGCTCACAACTCTTTGTGATGTGATGTGACGGCAACTTCATGTGCCTCGAATACAGAAACGTGAATAAATAAATAAATAAAAATAAGTTTTTGTTATTTTTTCACACAACACAAACGTAGTAATACAAACGTTAAAATAGGGCTTCAGTGGATGATAACATATAAGGCATGACTATCTTCTGCATTTAACCCATTCTGACCTGAGATCAGATTCTAAAAAAACTTCTATACATCCTAACAGTTTTCTGAAAAAGCTATGTTTCTATGTCAGTCGTTCTTCGATTTTTCAAAAATAGCAGACCTACAAGCTATTTTTCAATAGCTAAAGCAGAACATAGTGCTAACACCAAAAGGGGTTCCCGTACAGAATGGGTTAATCATACCTAATTAGCGGTGACAAGTATATAACCTCATCCACAACAGACAGTCCACATAGCCACAACACCAGAGGGAGTGCAACAAACCATGTATACAGCTCAGATTCGGCACAAACAAGGGACTCAATTATTTTCGCTCCTTATATGCCCACAAAAATGTGGAACGCCCTACCAACAGTCATTAAGACATGTGCATCCCTTGACTCCTTCAAAACTGCTCTCAAAGGGCACCCATATACGGACGGCTGCAATTCGAAACTGGCCCCCGTAAAATCTGAATTCCCCCAACCACCGCCTACCCCCCTTTTCCCCTCACTGTATATGTTTATTTTCCCTTTTTACCTCCTTTATGATGAATTCCTGTTCTGTTCTTTGACAACATAGAAGTGTCTATTTGTACGTCTCTAAATGTTTTGATGAATTGAACATGCATGGACCCTCTCTTGTAAACAAGTGTAATGCTTAATTGGGTCGTCCACTCACAGTTAACAGTCTTTGTATTGAGTCAATGTATGTATTGAGTCAATTTAACAAAGGTGCAGACAATCAGAAATCAGCAGAGAGTGATTGAAGTTTGCGCTACTACTCTATATGCCGTATTTAAGTGGACTCGGACCCAGACTTCTGTTTTTCTCCCTGTAAATAAAAACGTCTGGGTTTCCGAGGCTACTGGATTAGGAGATTTGCTGGACGACATCCTCGTGAGACTAAAATGCCTGATTTATACTTATGCTGATTGATCGCCTATCATTCGACGGCACCAAACATACACGTGTTGGGCGTTTGACTGTCCCCACAAGGCATGAATCTATCCCCGTCCGAGTGTCGGGGGGGGGGGGGGGGGGGGGGGGGGGGGGGGGGTCGACATTCAGGAGAACGAGACAGCAGTTATTATATTGGGCCTGTATGTGTGTGTGTGTGTGTGTGTTCCTAATCACACAGTGTGTGTGTGTGTGTGTGTGTGTGTGTGTGTGTGTGTGTGTGTGTGTGTGTGACATGTGTATGTACCTCATCACAGTGTGCACGCCAAGTCAATCCCTTGATACCTGATGCCGTGCTGTGAGTCCATGAGCTGGGGGACATTAACCCATTCTGACCTGACGTCGAAATTTTAAAGGTATATTCAGTGATTTCACTCAAAAAACCTTAGGTTTCGTTTTTGCCTTGGGACCCATCTTTCATCCAATCAGGATAGAGAACCAAAAATGAAACCTAACCTAACCTTTTTTGACCCCCAGGGGTTAACTGGGGACAGGGAGGAACTCCTTATATGGTCAGCACACTCTATAGTAGAGAGGATTATCACAACAAAACAAAAAAATAAGTGATATTTGAATTAAGTGAAATCACTGAATATACCTTTAAAGAATGTCTTCTAAATCCTCACAGTTTTCTGAAATACCAATTATGTTCCGTGGTGTTCAATATTTCATGTCAAGGACCCCCAGAATTATATAGGTGTATATACTGTATTTGGCCGCCGACTCCAATTTATTTGAGTTAAAAACGTTGGCTCTGAAAGAATATATATTCAAAGATTTGCGCCAGATTTTCACGAATTTTCAAGAAAATAGCAGACCTACTTGTAGATCTGCTATTTTTTTTCAACGGCTAAAGTATAACAAATAATGGCCTAAAACACCAACAGGGCGGTTCCCGTTCAGAATGGGTTATAAGTGAACAGTCTGGAAAATTCAATTTGCAGCAACAGCAGCAGGCCGGTGGCACCTGCAGAATGGTATTTATTTTACAGGTCCAGATGGGGGGCCATAACTTCTATGGGAGGGTGATCAAACCTGACAGGTCGCGTGCAGTCACGTTGTACATTAATCCATTTTGGACGGGAACCCCCTTTTGGTGTTAGCATCATGCTATGCTTTATAGCTATTGAAAAATAGCAGATCTACAAGCTCGTAGCGCGCCACCGAGTGGCGCGCTACGAGCTTGTAGGTCTGCTATTTTAGAAAAATCATGAACAAGCTTTGAATATACACACTCTTTCAGAGCGAACGTTTTTAACTCAAATCTTTGCTTCTGGGAGGTGGTCCCTGAAACAACACATTTTCAGATGGAGAATCAGCGGCCAATTTCATATATTTTTGGGGGTCCTTGACATGAAATATTCAGAACCACTGATATAGAAACATGAGGTTTTTCAGAAAATAATAATATTTTAAAAAGGACATTTTTTTTTCATTTCGATGTCAGGCCTAAATGGGTTAAAGTCACTGTGGAGGTATACCGGTAATAAACCCCACAGTTGATTCGTAAACTACATCCAACAAGGGATTTGGCGAGCTTTTGGTGAAAGTGACCTGGTAATGCTATTACCATTATGCACTGTAACTTCATTTAGAGTTGAAGAGCCTGTCGGTGGGGGGTAAGCATGCAGTCTAAGTCAAGCTATGCTGTTCTTCCCGGCTTCGGGATACTATACATGGCTTCCTGAAAGAGTTAAACCTTGACGGGGTGCATACTTAGTTTAGACTAGTCATTGGTTAGACGTGGGTTAAGGTTAGGTTTAGGTGTGCTGCCTCCCGTGGGAGGTTAGGTTTAGGGTGAGGGTTTGAGATAGGTTGTAGTTGTAGGACTAATTACTGGTCTAACCAATGAATAGTCTAAACCAAAAACTGTCTAAACTAAGTACTGCACCCTTGATGGGGTGCATACTTAGTTTAGACTAATCACCCGGAATGTTTTAGTGTTTAGTCTAGTTTTAGTCGGCTAAATATCATAATATTTTAGTCGACAAAATCTACAGTTGATTTATAGTCGACTAAAATGTATTTAGCTTGTAGATCTGCTATGTTCAGGACTGACCTCATGCTTCCTTCTATGCATGAGGAGTCCAATCTGCTTCTTTTCACCTGACGGGGGGGGGGGGGGGGGGGGGGGGGGGGAGTTTTCACAGCCGGACGTAGCGTGTGGAAGGAACACGTTATTCCGACCAGTTCCTTTCCCCTCCATCAGGCGCCCCGGCTGGCCAGGGGGAGGCAGTTTAGAGACCAGGATTACTGCATGTTTTTGTGAGGGTACCTACCCTAGGGGACACGGGGAGAACATGTGAGGGTACCTACCCTAGGGGACACGGGGAGAACATGTGAAGGAACCTACCCTAGGGGACACGGGGAGAACATGTGAGGGTATACCTACCCTAGGGGACACGGGGAGAACATGTGAGGGTACCTACCCTAGGGGACACGGGGAGAACATGTGAGGGTACCTACCCTAGGGGAGACGGGGAGAACATGTGAGGGTACCTACCCTAGGGGACACAGGGAGAACATGTGAAGGAACCTACCCTAGGGGACACGGGGAGAACATGTGAGGGTATACCTACCCTAGGGGACACGGGGAGAACATGTGAAGGAACCTACCCTAGGGGACACGGGGAGAACATGTGAGGGTATACCTACCCTAGGGGACACGGGGAGAACATGTGAGGGTACCTACCCTAGGGGACACGGGGAGAACATGTGAGGGTACCTATACCCTAGGGGACACGGGGAGAACATGTGAGGGTACCTACCCTAGGGGACACGGGGAGAACATGTGAGGGTACCTACCCTAGGGGACACGGGGAGAACATGTGAGGGTACCTACCCTAGGGGACACGGGGAGAACATGTGATTGTACCTATACCCTAGGGGACACGGGGAGAACATGTGAGGGTACCTATACCCTAGGGGACACGGGGAGAACATGTGAGGGTACCTAGTACCCTAGGGGACACGGGGAGAACATGTGAGGGTACCTACCCTAGGGGACATGGGGAGAACATGTGAGGGTACCTACCCTAGGGGACACGGGGAGAACATGTGAGGGTAAGTACCCTAGGGGACACAGGGAGAACATGTGAGGGTACCTACCCTATAGGGGACACAGGGAGAACATGCAAACTCCACACGGAAAGGCCCTTTGGCCAATCATTGTAGCTTAGTTTTCATTTAGTTTTCGTCAGTGGATGAAGGTAGTCGACGAACCTTTTTCGTCATAGTATTAGTGGACAAAATCAACACTGCACTGATGGACCCTGAACATTTGATCAGAGTGTGGTGTGTTGACAGCTGGCCTAAAGTGCATGGCTGGCAACAATTCATGCATTTAGTTATTCTCTGTCACATTAAATTGTTACATTAATAATACATAATATACAGTAAAAAGCAGAGGCATGCATGGCTCCCCCCCCCCCCCTTCAAATCAAACTGTCAAAGTCGTGTTTTATGGTGAAGAGGCATATTTTTCATTTGAGTGCAGATGAGGTGTGCAGACGAGTTGTGCTTCATCCTTATTTGAGCATGTCTGGAAAGCCTCTTTCGACCAATCTAAAAACGCCTGGCTGGAGCTATTCGATGTATACCTACATAATCACACTTACAGCAGTCAAACACGACTGTCATACCGTACTACTGTTTTACGGTATCCTACTGGAAAGTTCCCATGCAAGCTCATAACAAACCTTGACGAAAATCTCTGAAGTAACAATGAACAGCAATAACGTTTGTTCCTCTCTGTACCCCGAGAGAGAGAGAGAGAGAGAGAGAGAGAGAGAGAGAGAGAGAGAGAGAGAGAGAGAGAGAGAGAAAGCAAGAAGTCATTGTGCTCTCGAAGCAATGCTCAGCAGACCAAGGCGCTTGCGCTCATTGTGTTGAATAACTAACACACACACTCACATGCACACACTCACACACACACACACACACACACACACACACACACACACACACACACACACACACACACACACACACACACAGATAAAGGCCTGCCCACTGAAAACCTTGAGGACCACAACAGGAGACGTCTCCTAGCAACAGAGAAGTAATCGTAACATGATATAAACGAGGAACACAAGGACAAGCAACCTCGGGGAAAACACAAAAAGTTGCAGAATGAGATTTCTTTCTTTCTTCACATTCTGCCAATTTAACGGCGTAGTAGTTGATCATCGTGTGTCACTCGAAGCACGCATCCCGTAAAGTGTGTAGAAGATGCAGTGTCACTCAGTGACATATTTTGTGTCATCCCACCATCTTTAGCTGATATAAACGGAACCGTCTCAGCCATCAGCATCAGACAAGGATTATTATGTTTGTGTTATTTAGCCGTTCACACCATGATGTAAGCACCGTGGGGTCAGTGGGTCAAGCGTTAGCCACTTAGCACCATGATGTGGAAACAGCAGGCGAAGCACGGTGTGTCAGGCGGACGGTGGAGAAGGGATAGAAGTGTGTGGACTATATATCCGTCCCAAAGGCCAAGCAGAAAGATTAGGAACCGCAGTGGTTCCCAAACTGTGGTGCAGTGCATGCCTTGTGGAAGCCTTCTATAGGGGGTGAGCGACATGATAAGTCTAATGGTGGTGCTTTTTATTTTAAATGCAACACAATATAGGGTATGCGCATTGCTTAAAGTGAATGGCACGTCGAGTGGCAAAGCAACATGCAGAGTGAGTTTAACATTGTTTAACGTTGTTTAATGCAATCAGATATAGGACTTTTCTGTTTGGATGTATGTGGGATGTCGAGGCCAGAAAGTAGTTTTTTGCCACTCAGTAGGCGTTCCTGCATAACTTCCTGGTTTGATGATGATGTCACGCGCATATCCTCTATTGAACACCCTTTACATCTGTGTGTTATGGTTAAACAAACGGAAAGTATTAAAAAAAAAAAAAACGCTTCTGACCAAACCAGCTATAACTCCAGTGGATGCTCTCTAAACTGTCAGTTAAAAACCAGCTAACTCCACCAGAGGGTGTGGAGTTTATAAAGCAATTAAGCCACAAGGTCTCAGGTATACAGTAGTTAATTAATTAATTACCATGAATTGTATAATGGCTGAGAGGCGTGAGCGTGGAGTGCACGCCTCCGACGACCCGTACGGGTTTACAGGGCGCTGGCGGTCTCTTTACGAGGCAATGCCTGGAGCCACTCAGTCACTTATGGGCACAGATGGTGCACACGCACACACACACACACACACACACACACACACACACACGCACACACACACACACACACACACACACACACACACACACACACACACACACACACACACACACACACACACACACACACACACATATAAACATATAAAACAGTTGTAATGCAGTCTGAAAGTTCTCTCCATATGGTTCTGAAGGACAAAGACCCCATACGTTGGTCACGTTGGGTTCCGTTTCTCCTGATGAGGGAATGTAAAACATATTGTAATAATTCTCCCGTCTGGCCTTCAGACATACTTATATCCACTCGGAGGTCCAATCTGGAGCAGAAACATTTGCCTCGAAGCATCAATATTTAATCAGAACTTTTTATTATTCTGCTCACGCCCCGGAAACCCGGCCAATAAAGAAAAAGTAATTTAATTTGGCCATGAATTAATAATACGTACATTTCAATCTGTCTATGAAATATGGTTGTTATTAATGAAAAGTTAACAGGTGACAGCGACGTTATAGACTGTGGAGGAGGTGCTGTTTGAGTCATATTGTGATGATCAGGGTCGCTGTGTGGCTCTGCTACACTTCTAGAAGAATCATCCAAGCGCAACGGGGACATTATTTCCCTTATAATTACACACAACTCTCTACCTGGGGTATGTACTGTTATATATATAATTACACACACCTCTCTACCTGGGGTATGTACTGTTATATATAATTACACACACCTCTCTACCTGGGGTATGATACTGTTATATAATTACACAAACATCTCTACCTGGGGTATGTACTGATATATATATAATTACACACAACTCTCTACCTGGGGTATGTACAGTTATATATAATTACAAATACCTCTCTACCTGGTGGTATGTACTGATATATATATAATTACACACACCTCTCTACCTGGGGTATGTACTGTTATATATATAATTACACACAACTCTCTACCTGGGGTATGTACTGTTATATATAATTACACACCTCTCTACCTGGGGTATGTACTGTTATATATAATTAAACACACCTCTCTACCTGGGGTATGTACTGTTATATATAATTACACACAACTCTCTACCTGGTGGTATGTACTGTTATATATAATTACACACCTCTCTACCTGGGGTATGTACTGTTATATATAATTACACACACCTCTCTACCTGGGGTATGTACTGTTATATATATAATTACACACACCTCTCTACCTGGGGTATGTACTGTTATATATAATTACACACACCTCTCTACCTGGGGTATGTACTGTTATATATATAATTACACACACCTCTCTACCTGGGGTATGTACTGTTCTCTATCGTGTTCGAGACTGGCTCTCCACTACATATTGTTCAATATGTACGGGAACTGACCCCACAGGGCAGTGTTCATGGATATCTCTTTAAGACACATCTTCTATGGTGGCCCTGCCCAGATGCCAATCAGCGGGCTATTTAAGCCCCATCTGTGCAGTGCCACTTCGATTTTTTGATTTCCACGAGAGCAGACGTTTCGTGTATCTCAGCAGTTTTGACACTATTTAAATATAATATATAAATATATATATTTAGAACATGAAGCTGCGTGGCACACAGTCCACTTACCTAGGTAAGAAGAGAGCTGGTCGTCTCGACGACTCCTCTCGGGGCGCCGCGTAGCTCCACAAAAAAACAACAACAGCAACAAGCTGCAGGCCTAATCCGCTAGACAGTGGAGGAAGCCTCAGCTTGTCCGTGCGTCCGTTCCCTGGTGAAACCCGACCACGTTGGGGGAAACCTTGAGACGGCGTTCGGTCCGTGCGTCCGTTCCCTAGTGAAACCCGACCACGTTGGGGGAAACTAGGAGACGGCGTTCGGTGTGGCCAAAGCCAAGTGCGAAGCCGACCATGTTGGCGGAGCCCTGGTTCCCTGGCTGCAGAAGCGGTGAGACCTCCGGGTCTATCATCGCAGCTGTACACCGCGGCGGCGATTGGCGGGGAAGAACCTAGAGGAGCTGACCCAGTCGGCGTACTCTGAGGCCATCTACGTTCGCTGATCGTTGCCGCCGCGGTCCGGGCCAGACCACACGGCAGAGAGTGTAAACAAACAATTCCAGCGTGTTCCAACTTCCTCATTGACAGGTTGACATGAGCGTCATAGTGTATGGAGGTATGCCCGTCAGGGACGGCTGCCCAGACTGCACTGTGCCTTATGGGTCACAAGAGGGCGGTGTGGCTCAAAGATCAGGAGACAAAAACTCCCGATGACCCACCGTGTTAGGCGCTGCAATTAAATCGCTTACTCTGTCACAATTGGTTCTGGTTAATATATACTTATATGCTTATATATATATATACCTGTGTGTATCAATACAAGCATACAGGTATGTGTATCACGCAAGCTGATACACTACCAATGTATTGTACAGTCTGTACAATACAGTACAGGCATATGTACCATTGTAAAGCGCTTTGAGCACTTGGAAAAGCGCTATAAAAATGCAATTCATTATTATTGTTATTATTATAAGTATGATAATGGCTACAACAACACACTATGCATGTGGACTTGTAGGCCTACTGGCAAAAGTTTGGAAGCCTCCAGTGTGCTTAATGTCAGATTGTTTTGTGCTAGAGCGCCTCAGAGCGGCCGAGCAGTTTATGTACAACCTCTTCCAGAGGTCCATAACTCTGCTGGTGACACAAAACAAACTGTGGACATTGATTTGGGGACTCTGTCCTAACAAAGAGAGAGCACACTGAGAATCCGCGTCATGGGGATGTCTTAGGGTACCATGTTGTTGTTGATTCGTTTATGCAGCATTGTGAGATTCTGCAAAGGGTAGATTATGACCCAGCACGTTCAAGCAATTACTATGGGCCCACTCCCGGTGGAGCACATTCCGAACAGTTAAAATACGGTGTACAATACAAGATGTATACATATATGTATATATAGGTACACATATAATAAATAATATATAGGTATACATATGAATATATCTATATAGAGACAAGAGGAGATGGAAATAGCAGGGGTTTCTCAGGCTGCATGTGGAGCTCACACGCCCACAGAGGATGGCCATGACCAGTGTGTGCCCGGCGGGGGCCCTGGTATGAGGACCTCCTGTATGAATGGTCTCTTCCTTCCAGCTGAAGCTGGAGGGGCCATGCCTGTTTTAGAGGCAAAAGACCAGTCGTTTCCACTGACAGACCCATAAAAATGTATTTTTTATGTGAACGGGTATATGCTATTTGTATACAGCTGTGACTCTGTCTCCAAGACAATGTTTTCTCAAGAGAGACAAATAAAGACTACCTTGAACCTTGTCCCAGGTTGGCAGAGCTGGGCGAGCTAAGCTCAGGCTATAGCTCCACCTCTTTCCTGCCCTGCCTGGTATGGACAGGTCTGTAAAGAAGGATTTAGTGAAAGTTTTCGGCGAGACTACTTACGAGTGTCAGCAGCCTATTAATGCACTACAGTGTGCAGTTTAGGGAGCGAGCGTTGACTCGCCCTCTCGGGTTAGCGGTTGTCTCGTTTGTAGGTGAGACTAACACAATTCCTTGGGGTCAGACGGCCATTAGAGCACACTATACAGGGTATGGTTTACTGAATGGATCCCCATTAGCTGATGCCAAAGCGACAGCTAATCTCCCTGGGGTCCATATGAAATAGACATACAAAGAGTACATGAATACATGTATTGTGGGTGTTGCGCCAGCTTACACCCTGGTGATGTAGTTCGGTATTGTGGATCTGGGTTCAGTGACACAAACAGAACGTGCTGGGTCAGTCGAAGGTTTCCCTTTATGTTGGGCAGTCATCATAGCGCACTATACTGTCGTATTTCTGGCGGGGTGTCAGCTCACGCGACAGTGGTGTAGTTCTGTCACAGACAGGACATGCTGTGTCTGTCCGACGTTTGGTAACATAGACATGACATGCTGGGTCTGCCAGGAAGTATGCCTGAATCTCAGCCATTATCACACTATAGGGCGTATTGCTGACGAGGTCAGCTCATGCGTCCGTGGTGTAGTTTCACGGTGGAGCCGGGCTCAGTGACACAGCAGAGCGTGCTGTGGCTGTCGGGCAGAGCACACGATACAGTGTACAGTGTGTCACGGCGAGCCGTTTATGCACCTAGGTGTGACTCTGCGGGGTAGAATCCGGTTACCGGTCTGAAACCACAGAGAAAGCTCTTCTCATCCAGAGAAGTCACGAAGTCATGGCTATCTAGGCGCAGCTAGCCAACAACAACAGCAACAAGACTGAGTGCCGAATCTGCCTCGCGGAGGAAGCCTCAGTCTTGTCCGTGCGTCCGCTCCCTGGTGAAACCTGCTCGTCGGGGGAAACCTTGAGACGGCGTTCGGTCCGTGCGTCCGCTCCCTGGTGAAACCTGCTCGTCGGGGGAAACCTTGAGACGGCGCTCGGTGCGGCCAAAGGGTCCCAAGTGCGAAGCCGACCTCGTTGGTGGAGCCTGGGTTCCCTGGCTGCAGAAGCGCTGTGAGACCCCGAGCGAAACCGACCTCGTCGGTGAACCTCCTGGTTGATCATCGCGGCTGTAAACCGTTGCGGCGGGTAGCGGGGTAGAACCCAGAGGAGCTGACCTAGTCGGCGTACTCTGAGGCCATCTACGGTCGCTGATCGTTGCCGCCGCGGTCCGGCCAGACCACACGGCAGAGAGCGTAAACAAACAATTCCAGGGCCAACCGGCGGGGTATGGCTAGAGGTGCTCAGCACACCGAGCCCACTCCTCAGTCCTGACAGTTCAGGATACCCAGCCCCCACATGCAATTCAGGTGGACCCCTGAGTAGGTTCCACCATGTCATGGGTTGTAGCTCTCTCGAGGTCGTCCTCAGACGAGCCCTCCATTGTCGTTTCCGGTGATCCTGGATCTCCATCTGGCCAGTTTGTTGGTACTTTGCACTCCTGCGTCGTTCTTGAGTACATCCACGGATGTTGGCGTGGGACGTCCTCGTGACCGGTGCCCGTTTGTTGGATCCCACAGCACTAGTTTGCTGGCTGGCATCTCTTGGCAGTGAGCCAGCTGGTGCCTCCGCCCCTTAGGGCTGAGGGAGACCACGGTGTACCGGGTGCTCGCACATTAGGTCGGCAGCCCCCCCACGGGAGGTGGTACTGTCTGCCTTGCGGCATGAGCCAATTAAGCGTGGACACTTGGGTGGCTTCTCGCAGGACAGCATTTTTGTTGTTAGCAGTGTCAGCCACAAGAATGTCCCTATCAGTGCATGAAGGAGGCTGCCGCTTCCTACATGGCAAGGGTTAGGTGGTGCTGGCACCAATCCCTGCACTCTATACCATACGGCCTGATCAGAGAGTGCTCGGGTAGACCATGGTCGAAGGGTGGACTGTCCCACCGGATCACAGGGGTGATCCAACAGGGACAAGCAGGCAGGAGTGCCAGGGTCGCCTGGAAGGCGGGCACACTCTGCCCATGGGACAACAGCCCCCTGGTTGCTGTAGAATGGTGTATCTCTGACAGAGATCTACACAGCAGTGACATGGGCGACTCTGTCTACATTCACCTTGTCCTACCGATGGAACGTGGTGGCATCCGCTCCCCCTGTGGGAGTCGCTCCTGCGTGCTACTCAGCGGTAGGGTCACCAGCACCTTGACCGGTCAGGTCGGCCGGGCATCTGACGGGCTGGCTTGAGCAGCCCTTCACCCCGGTGGTCACTGGCCTAGCATCATGCTGGGCCAGCTGAGCCTAGGTGGCGTCTTGCGCCTAGGCCACGAGTATTACTTACTTGGTATGAATACTGAAGTTTTGGAGCGTTTTGGCAAGCGCCTGTGACTCATGGCGCTCACCACTTATAGGCTCGGATGGAATTCAGGTTAAACTGCCTCGGGCTGCCGCAGGGGCAGCTGGTCTGCTTATTTCCTCGCGGTGTGTCTTAGAGAGTTCCCGTACATATTGAACAATATGTAGTGGAGAGCCAGTCTCGAACACGATAGAGAACGGAGGGTTACACTCTCTGTAACCCAGGTTCTCTGAGTGGAGAGACTGGCTCTCCACAAAAGAGCCGCTCCGAAATGCGTGTCAATCAAGAATTAATCGAAGTGGCACTGCACAGATGGGGCTTAAATAGCCCGCTGATTGGCATCTGGGCAGGGCCACCATAGAAGATGTGTCTTAAAGAGATATCCATGAACACTGCCCTGTGGGGTCAGTTCCCGTACATATTGAACAATATGTAGTGGAGAGCCAGTCTCTCCACTCAGAGAACCTGGGTTACAGAGAGTGTAACCCTCCGTTATATATAATTACACACACCTCTCTACCTGGGGTATGTACTGTTATATATAATTACACACCTCTCTACCTGGGGTATGTACTGTGATATATAATTACACACACCTCTCTACCTGGGGTATGTACTGTATATATATAATTACACACACCTCTCTACCTGGGGTATGTACTGTTATATTATACTTACACACACCTCTCTACCTGGGGTATGTACTGTACATCTTCCTGCTAAAAAATGTCTTCTAAATCCTGACAGTTTTCTGAAATACCTTATGTTTCTATAGGCCTATATATGTCACTCAATATTTCATGTCAAGGACTCCAAACATGATATGTAATTGGCCACAGACCCCCCCGTCTCAAAACATGTTGTTCCAGGGGCACACCCCCAGAAGCAAAGATTTGAGTTAAAATTGGTCGCTCTGAAAGAATATTCCATGGTTTGCGCCGCATTTTCACGATTTTTCAAAAGATACAGCAGAGAGAGAGAGAGAGAGAGAGAGAGAGAGAGAGAGAGAGAGAGGTGCAGCCCGTAATCGATCTGTCACTAACAGAGAGAGGAGTATAAAGCTACCGGAGTGTAATGGCTTTGTCAATTCAGAAATAAATAAACCATGCATTTATTTATAACAAGCCTAAAATTGCCACCAACAAACTAGCACTCAATGAATTGCATTGCATTGAATGGGGCATTGGGGTGTTGTGCTAATTCGCTTAGTTCCATCGCTCAAAAATATTTTTTTTATTTTGATTTTATAATATCCTCTCTTCATAATGTAAATAGTATCCCAAGCAGCACATTTTTACTATACTTATTTTGATGGAAATAAGCAAATTAGCACAAAAACCCAACCCCCATTGAGGGCTTATAGTAGGGGAAATAATGTACTTTTGAACAAAATAACACCTGGACCTCTTTGGTGGGGACGTAACAACTACAAATAACACCTGGACCTCTTTGGTGGGGACGTAACAACTACAAATAACACCTGGACCTCTTTGGTGGGGACGTAACAACTACAAATAACACCTGGAACTCTTTGGTGGGGATGTAACAACTACAAATAACACCTGGACCTCTTTGGTGGGGACGTAACAACTACAAATAACACCTGGAACTCTTTGGTGGGGATGTAACAAGTACAAATACTATCTGGACCTCTTTGGTGGGGACGTAACAACTACAAATACTACCTGGACCTCTTTGGTGGGGACGTAACAACTACAAAATACAAATAACACCTGGACCTCTTTGGTGGGGGACGTAACAACTACAAATAACACCTGGACCTCTTTGGTGGGGACGTAACAACTACAAATAACACCTGGACCTCTTTGGTGGGGACGTAACAACTACAAATAACACCTGGACCTCTTTGGTGGGGACGTAACAACTACAAATAACACCTGGACCTCTTTGGTGGGGACGTAACAACTACAAATAACACCTGGACCTCTTTGGTGGGGGACGTAACAACTACAAATAACACCTGGACCTCTTTGGTGGGGGACGTAACAACTACAAATAACACCTGGACCTCTTTGGTGGGGACGTAACAACTACAAATAACACCTGGACCTCTTTGGTGGGGGACGTAACAACTACAAATAACACCTGGACCTCTTTGGTGGGGACGTATAACAACTACAAATAACACCTGGAACTCTTTGGTGGGGACGTAACAACTACAAATAACACCTGGACCTCTTTGGTGGGGACGTAACAACTACAAATAACACCTGGACCTCTTTGGTGGGGACGTAACAACTACAAATACTACCTGGACCTCTTTGGTGGGGACGTAACAACTACAAATACTACCTGGACCTCTTTGGTGGGGACGTAACAACTATACAAATACTACCTGGACCTCTTTGGTGGGGACGTAACAACTACAAATAACACCTGGACCTCTTTGGTGGGGACGTAACAACTACAAATAACACCTGGACCTCTTTGGTGGGGACGTAACAACTACAAAATACAAATAACACCTGGACCTCTTTGGTGGGGACGTATAACAACTACAAATAACACCTGGACCTCTTTGGTGGGGACGTAACAACTACAAATAACACCTGGACCTCTTTGGTGGGGACGTATAACAACTACAAATAACACCTGGACCTCTCTGGTGGGGACGTAACAACTACAAATACTACCTGGACCTCTTTGGTGGGGACGTAACAACTATACAAATAACACCTGGACCTCTTTGGTGGGGACGTATAACAACTACAAAATACAAATAACACCTGGACCTCTTTGGTGGGGACGTAACAACTACAAATAACACCTGGACCTCTACAAAAGGTAAGAAAGCCTTCTAGCATGGAATTCTCCTTTAAGTGAAGCATGTGGTCCCATGTATGCTGTACACATCTGGCAGGATGGACGAGTGAACATACATTTAGACCTATACCCGCGTCAGACATTAAGCCCATATAATAAATATAGCTGAATGGGCGTAGAGAGAGGCCGCCTGGGACGTAGAGCAGAAGGTCCCTGACAAGACAATTCGTGTCGAGGTCAGAATGTGTCAGAATTTCATTGAGAGTATTTCCCTCGAGACGATGCAGCATTGTCTCGTTTTAGAGGGGGCGCGTGTATACCGTCTGTCCTTAACCCCTTTTGGTTTTGGTTTTAGCATTATGCTATGCTTTAGCCGTTGAAAAATCAAAGATCTACAAGCTCATAGCGCGCCACCGAGTGGCGCGCTACGAGCTTGTGGGTCTGCTATTTTTTGAAAAATCGAAGAACGACTGACATAGAAACATATATAGCTTTTAGAATCTTATCTCAGGTCAGAATGGGCTAAACAAGACACTTAAAACGGAGTTCCCCCCCGGGCCGTGCGGGTGAAGTGGGGTCTATTACTATAGTATTCAGTCCTGGAAAGTAACAGAGTACATTTACTCAAGTATTGTGCTTAAAACTCATTCAGGATGGGAACCCCTTTTAGCTATTGAAAAATAGCAGTGGGGCACTGTCTAGTGTCTACAGGGAAGGATAGCTCCTACACAGTGTTACACACTTCAGCACCATGGATAGCTCCTACACAGTGTTACACACTTTAGCACCATGGATAGCTCCCACACAGTGTTACACACTTTAGCACCATGGATAGCTCCCACACAGTGTTACACACTTCAGCACCTTGGATAGCTCCCACACAGTGTTACACACTTCAGCACCTTGGATAGCTCCTACACAGTGTTACACACTTCAGCACCATGGATAGCTCCTACACAGTGTTACACACTTCAGCACCATGGATAGCTCCTACACAGTGTTACACACTTCAGCACCATGGATAGCTCCTACACAGTGTTACACACTTCAGAACCATGGATAGCTCCAGTGTTACACACTTCAGCACCATGGATACCTCCTACACAGTGTTACACACTTCAGCACCATGGATAGCTCCTACACAGTGTTACACACTTCAGAACCATGGATAGCTCCAGTGTTACACACTTCAGCACCATGGATACCTCCTACACAGTGTTACACACTTCAGCACCATGGATAGCTCCTACTCAGTGTTACACACTTCAGCACCATGGATAGCTCCTACACAGTGTTACACACTTTAGAACCATGGATAGCTCCAGTGTTACACACTTCAGCACCATGGATAGCTCCTACACAGTGTTACACACTTCAGCACCATGGATAGCTCCTACACAGTGTTACACACTTCAGCACCATGGATAGCTCCTACACAGTGTTACACAATTCAGAACCATGGATAGCTCCAGTGTTACACACTTCAGCACCATGGGTAGCTCCTACACAGTGTGTTGCTTCAGCACCATGGATAGCTCCTACATAGTGTGTTACTTCAGCACCATGGATAGCTCCTACACAGTGTTACACACTTCAGCACCATGGATAGCTCCTACACAGTGTGTTACTTCAGCACCATGGATAGCTCCTACACTGTTAACTCAGCACCATGGATAGCTCCTACACAGTATGTTACTTCAGCACCATGGATAGCTCCTACACAGTGTTACACACTTCAGCACCATGGGTAGCTCCTACACAGTGTGTTGCTTCAGCACCATGGATAGCTCCTACATAGTGTGTTACTTCAGCACCATGGATAGCTCCTACACAGTGTTACACACTTCAGCACCATGGATAGCTCCTACACAGTGTGTTACTTCAGCACCATGGATAGCTCCTACACTGTTAACTCAGCACCATGGATAGCTCCTACACAGTATGTTACTTCAGCACCATGGATAGCTCCTACACAGTGTTACACACTTCAGCACCATGGATAGCTCCTACACAGTGTGTTGCTTCAGCACCATGGATAGCTCCTACACAGTGCAGCAGCACAGGCAGGGACATGCACACATGGACATCAAATGGGGCTTCAGCCCCTGCCCTTTTACCCTCGTCTGTAAAACAACTGCTACATGGTGAAATAAATGCAAATGCCACTCATTTCCTTTCCATGCCATGCCGGAAGGCAGCGTTCAGGAGAATTGTTTTTTTTCCCGAAGTCTCCTGAACTCATTTGCTCTCGAAAATAGGGCGAAAATAGGGCCCCATCCTACTGTATAAGTGGCGATGGTCATGAAGGGTTTGGTACAGTACTGCATATTCAGCAACATGTGTTTCATCTGCACTTAACCGGCTCTGTCACAATGCAGAGGAAACTATGGAGCAGATATGAAAAGAGGAGATATTAATATCAGATGTTTAGAAGATGCCTGCTGCAATGAGACAAACATGCACGCACTCACGCACGCCACCTCCTCTTGAAACGGCCTCCAACATGCCGTGTCATTTGACACTTTTCAATATTAATCGTAGGATATTTCATCATGGATTGAAACAGCCACAAAATCCCATAATTATGCTGAGATACAGCTATGTTGTGCTCAATTTCGGAATGGGAAATAGTCTACTCAAGCAGGAATGGATATAATATGGAATTGGACACGGCACGTTGTCATAACTCATCTGTGTCAAATTGCCTCTAACGAGGTTCCCGGGTCAATAGCATAATGAATTCACTGCTTTGGTGGTCCAAAACCGTTAATTAAAGGGAATGTAAAAAAATAACCAACTCTCATGTGTAGCCCCTTAGATAGCAGTTTATGTTGACTTAGATAGCATTTTATACAGACTTATACAGCATGTTATAGTATAGTATAGTATAGTATAGTATAGATGTATAGTTTCATTATATTTTCATTATATATTTTTTATTTTAATATATTTTTTATCCCACGATTTTGTAACACATTTTTCACCCCTGTGCCAATCATCTACTGTGATCCTGGGCTCTACACACCCTCCGCCAACCTGGGGAGAGCAACGGACTTAACTCGTGCTCCCTTCATGCCTGAGTCTCCAAGTTGCTCCTTTACACCTGACAGGGGGGAGTTTCCCTGGTTGGACGTAGCGCGTGGAAGGAACACGTTATTCCAACCAGTTCCTTTCCCCTCCATCGGGCGCCCCGGCTGGCCAGGGGGAGGCAGTTTAGAGACCAGGATTACTGCATGCACCAGATCTTATTTCCATTTCTTCTTCAACACTAGGTTCAGTTCAGGACTCGTAGACAAGTATGTGGCTCTTTTTTAAATTACCACAGTTCCTCTTGTATCAGGATAATGATCAAAGCAGAGAATTCCCCTGCTAAGCTGCTTCTTTTCACTTAACCCATTTTCAGCGGGAACCCCCTTTTGGTGTTTTTTTAAAGCATTATGTTGTACTTTAGCTATTGAAAAATAGCAGATCTACAAGCTCATAGACAAGCTTGTATAGGTCTGCTATTTTTGAAAAGTCGTGAAAATGTGGCGCAAATCTTTGAATATATATTCTTTCAGAGCAGAACGTTTTTAACTCGAGTCTTCTGAGGGGGGTCCCTGGAACTACATATTTTCAGATGGGGGTCCGTGGGCCCAAATACAGATAATGCTGGGGGTCATTTACATGGAATTGTTGAGCACCAATACTGGCACAGAAACATAGGGTTTGGTTTTTAGAAAACATTTTGTAGAATCGTCCTCAGGTCGAAATTGGTTAAATCTCTCCACTAGCTTGTTCCCTTTTAGGTACTGCAACACATTTGCAGTACCTCATTTTTAAGTTATTTTGAAGTCCACCGTCCGGGAATAGTGTTTATACTGTAGCTATCTAGCTATATATGTCGTGTTGTGTTTATAGCAGACTCCTCACTCAAACGTGCACTTGCAGTTTGGGCAACTCCAAAGCGAACTCCACATGCCCCGACATTGTATTTACCTGCCATAGAGTCAATTCCTGTTCCTCCTGGCAATCGACTGGGTCATGAGGGAAACAACCACGGAGAGGAGAAATGGAATTCAGTGGACAATGTGGGAACAGCTGGACGATCTTGATTTCGCGGAAAACATAGCCCTCCTTTCACATACACAGATGCAAGAGAAAACAGACAGACTCTCACAAACTGCAATAAAACTCGGTCTCACTCCCAATATAGCAAAAACACAGTTGATCAAGATCCATGCCAACACCACCAATCCTATCCGTATGAACAACACTGCCCTAGAGGAGGTAGAAGCTTTTACCTACCTAGGCAGTGTTGTGGACACCACCGGAGGGACAGACGCTGACATAAAAAGCAGAACCAACAAGGCTAGAGTGGTGTTCAACATGCTCAGGAGGATCTGGAGCTCAAAGAACATCTCCATCAACACCAAAATGCGCATCTTCAACTCCAGTGTGAAACAGGTGCTTCTGTATGGAGCCGAGACCTGGAGGACAACAACACTTACAACACACAGGCTGCAAACATTTACAAACACATGCCGCAGGAGAATCCTCCACATCTGGTGGAGGGATAAAGTAAGCAATGTGGACCTGTGGAAAAGAACAAACCAGGACCCCATTGACTTACAGATCCGAAAAATAAAGTGGAGTTGGATTGGCCACACCCTCAGAAAACCTGCGACAAACATCACCAGACAAGCCCTGCAATGGAACCCCCAAGAAAAGAGGAAACGAGGTCGCCCCAGGAACAGCTGGAGAAGAAGTATCGAGGCAGAAATGGCAGAGTGGGCTTAACTGGGGAGATCTCGAAAGAACGGCTAAAAACCGAGTGAAATGGAGGACATTTGTCAACGGCCTAAGCACCCTAGAGGAGCAACGGGCTTAAGTCAAAAGTAAGTCAAGCCATAGAGTCAACCCCTTACCCCTGTATCGGATCTGTGGTTAGACTGGCATATTCACCGATACCGATATGAACCGATATAACCAAATAGGGGCCGATCCGATAGCAATACAGTATCGGGACATAGACAGCAAAGATTTGAATTAAAAACCTCTCTGAAAATATTCAAAGATTTGCGCCAGATTTGCAAAACAAAATCTACAAGCTCGTAGCGCGGCACTCGGTGCCGTGCTAATCTAATGCTTGTAGATTAAATCTTTGACTATATATATTATTTCAGAGCAAACGTTTTTTAACTAAAATCTTTGCTTCTAGGGGGGGGTCCCTGGAACTACATCATTTTAGATGGGGGTCGGCGGCCAATTACATATCATTCTAGGGGTCCTTGACATGAAATAGATTGAGAAGCATGCACTGACATAGAAACATGGGTTTTTCAGAAAACTGGATTTAGAAGACATTTTGTAGAACCTTATAACCTTATAAATGGGTTAATATTATTACAGGGCAACGCGCGGACGCACACGCACGCACACACACATGCACACACACACACACACACACACACACACACACACACGCGCACGCACACGCACGCGTACACACATTATTTATTCTTTCGTTAATTCTAATTGGATAAATAACCTTGATGCTTTCTCAAGAGTTTCTCAAGAGAAGAAAACCTTGCCAAAATGATAATGACGGCGGTGCCTGTAATGATTGGATCAACAAACAGAATCTCCGCAGGCAGCAAACAGGCTATTTGGGCTTCAAGGGCCGGGAGGAGATTGCACTGTAGTAGTACAGTATGGCCTTGAAGTTTGAACCATACTGTAGTTAGTTAGTTGATTATTGGTCCCTCAATTCTCACAAAAACACAGATGCTCTAGTCTAGCATATTAAACCATTCTGGGCAGGGACACCTTTTGTTTGTTTTAAAACATTTTGCTATGCTTTAGCTATTAAAAAATAGCAGATCTACAAGCTCATAGCGCGGCACCGGGTGCCACGCTAAGAGCTTGTAGGTCTGCTATTTTGTTTTAAATCGTGAACATGTGGCGCAAATCTTTGAATATATATTCTTTCAGAGAATGTTTTTAACTCAAATCTTTGCTTTGGGGAGGTCCTGGAATAACATATTTTCAGATGGCCTTGACATGAAATATTGAGAACCACTGATATAGAAACATGAGGTTTTTCATAAAATTGTCATGATTTTGTTTTTAATTTAGACATCAGGCCTAAACGGGTTAAATAGCATTAGCGTTTGGAATTGGAAGCTATACTTACTTTGATCCCTTTTTCTTTTGGCTAATGTGTATTTACAGACTCCTATGTTAGTTGTCCAGCAACCAGATGGACTGTAATTAACCTTAAAAAAAATGCTAAACTGGGGCCTGGGCCGTGGCTCAGCGGTCCAGGGACCTTGGTTGGTAACCCAGTCTGGCAGTGTGCAGCGGGTTCGATTCCCGATCCCGACGGCCTTTACTGCATGTCACCCCCCCCTCCATATCTCTCCCCATTTCCTGTCAGCCTAATGTCTGTCCCTCTATAAAAAATATAAAATAAAGGCGAAAAACATTTAAAAAAAAAAGCTAAACTTAATGGGGGCTCCTGCTGGCCTAGTGGTCCAGGCGCATGCCACATACATATAGGCTCTGGCCTGACAGCGCGTCGCGTGTTCGAGTCCCGTTCATGACGACCTTTGCTGCATGTCTCTCCCTCTCTCTCTCTCTCTTTCTTTCCTGTCCATCTTCACTTGAAACTATCAATAAAAGGTAGAAAAACCAAAGGAAAATAAAAGCTAAACTGTAATTCTTATTCGCATCGTGAATCATGTGAGATTGTCTTTAACCATAAGATAAGGGGTAAGTCTTAAATCCCGTCCCTCTATAAAATTATATAAAAATAAAAACAAAACAAAAAAACCCATTGAAAAATAAGTCTTAAATCCCTGCAACATACTAGCCTATTATCGGTATGTCCTCCTCATGCTAAGGAAGCAGGAGATAGTCGCCTGACAGCATAAGAAGTCTGTTAAAACTTTAGATACAAATGCATGTTTAACCCATTCTGGGCGGGAACCCCTGTTGGCGTTTGAAGCATTATGTTATACACTTTAGCTAGAGAGAAATAGCAGAGAGAGAGAGAGAGAGAGAGAGAGAGAGAGAGAGAGAGAGAGAGAGAGAGAGAGAGAGAGAGAGAGAGAGAGAGAGAGAGAGAGAGAGAGAGAGAGAGAGAGAGAGAGAGAGAGAGAGAGAGAGAGAGAGACGCCAATCACTTCATAGGCATACATGTGATTTTATTCCCCCACCATGTGCACCTTGACAAAAGCTACACAAAATGGCACATTGTAAAAACACGTGCATTCTGAGTGCACCTCAAAGAGAGAATTTATTATTCATCTCCATCCAGCTATATATATATGTTTGAGTTTTGAATGGATTCTGTCCATCGTATATATACTGTACCAAAGAAGGAATATATAGTGTACCGACCGGGGCCGGTCCACTAATGACTGATGAAAGAGCAAACCTTATCGGCCTGCAGGTACTCAAACATATAAACAACAAACAAAAGCCTTTCATTCAGAACGGACATCATGGAAACCGGAACCCATTCAACAGGCAAGCCTGTCTCCACTAATGCTCTTAAACAAGACACGTCTGTGCCAAGCGGTACGCGGTACTCCTACTACTACCACACAATGGAATACATGTACTTATCTACTACTACCACACAATGGAATACATCTACTTATCTACTACTACCACACAATGGAATACATCTACTTCTCTACTACTACCACACAATGGAATACATCTACTTATCTACTACTACCACACAATGGAATACATCTACTTATCTACTACTACCACACAATGGAATACATCTACTTATCTACTACTACCACACAATGGAATACATCTACTTATCTACTACGACCACACAATGGAATACATCTACTTATCTACTACTACCACACAATGGAATACATCTACTTATCTACTAATACCACACAATGGAATACATCTACTTATCTACTACTACCACACAATGGAATACATCTACTTATCTACTACTACCACACAATGGAATACATCTACTTATCTACTATCAATTCAATTTCAATTCAATTCAAAGGGCTTTATTGGCACGAGAAAACATACGTTTACATTGCCAAAGCAGAAAGAACAATACAACAATACAGCAATACAATCAAAACAAAAATTATGTACTTTGAAGGTCAGAATCTTCAATAGATCAACTTCTGTGTACCAAGATAACTCGATGCAGGTATAGTGCAGGAATATACACAATTATTAGTCTTTAGGGTGGTCGTGTTCCATTTGATATCCTTCTCCTATCACAGCAACTCACAAATCTTGCTGCTGTGTTTGCACATTGTTGTACTTCGCCCAGCAGATATGGGAGTTTTTTGTCATTGGTCATGTTTTCAAAATCTCCGTGTGTGGTTGTAATCTGTGGGAAGTATGTGTCTCTGATGTCTTGGTACAATGGGCAGATGGTTAGGAAGTGTAGCTCGGTTTCCACTTCGTTTAGTGTGCAGTGGGTGCATAGTCTGTCTTCTCTCGGGATACAGGTCTGCCTATGACGGCCTTTCTCGATCGCGAGACTGTGCTCACTGAGTCTGTACCTAGTTAAGATTTTTCTTTGTTTTGGGTCGGTCACGGTGCTCAGGTATTCTGCCACTGTGTATTCTCTGTTTAGGGCCAGATAGCATTCTAGTTTACTCTGCTTTTGTGTTGCTTCTTTCCAATGTGTCAGATAGTTTTCCCTTTGCTGTTTTATAATTTGGTTTAGTCCAATGGGTTTTCTATCTCGTGGCTCTGTTTGTGTTTGTGCCCGGAGTTCCAGGGCCAGCTGGCTGAGGGGGCATCTCTCTAGAGTTTCACTGTGTGTGAGTGCCTTGTTATGGAGTGCATCTAGGTCACTTTCTTTTAGGTGGTTGTAGAACTTAAGTGCTCTCTTTTTTATTTTGATTATGAGTGGGTATCGTCCTAATTCTGCCCTGCATGCATTATTTGGTGTTTTTCGCTGGGTACGGAGAATGGATTTGCAGAATTCTGTGTGTAGGGTCTCGGTTTGGTGTTTATCCCATTTTTCCAGGTCATGGTTTGCTAATGGTCCCCAGATCTCGCAACCATAGAGGGAAATTGGTTCTATCACCGAGTCCAGTATTTTAAGCCAGGTTTTAATTGGGATGTCTATTTTGATGTTTCTTTTGATGGCATAGAATGCCCTTCTTGCCTTGTCTCTCAGGTCCTTTACAGCTTGGTTGTAGTTCCCTGTGCTGCTGATGTTTAGGCCAAGGTAGGTATAGTTTTTAGTTTGTTCTACTACCACACAATGAAATCACTCATTCTTGAGATGAGGGACAAAAGTGGAAAAAACATGTCCCACACATAAGAGCCTTATTTTATGTAAAAAATAAATTAATTCATAAAAATAAAAGCACTTGCAAAGTTAAGTGTAATACAGTTGTGTATTATTATGCCCTTAATTTCATTATAATTGTTTTCATATTCCATCTGAATTAGTTAAAAGCAGGCCCTGTACCCAAAAAGGCCTGTATTTAGCCTGTCCCCAGCAAGTGGCCACAATTTCAAACTGCCAAAAAAGTGTCTAATACTGTCAAAATCACATAAATATACATACTAAATTAAAGTAGATTGTCAACAACATAGCAAATAATATACAGAGTTAATTTTAATTTATATTTTCTATTAAATATCTCCTATCAAATGTTCGTCCCACGTCTCCGTCAACTCCGTCAGGTTTTTTTTAAAGTCTTAAATTAATCAGAAAATATTGTCCACAGATTTAGCCTGAAGACTCCTTTTCCAAGTCCCATTTATATTTGTTGCAACAGTGGAGTACCTGGTCTGACAAGCATTCAATTGTTTGATATTTTAAACAAACAATGTTGATAACAATGTGGTCACAGCTTTTACATGTCAACTCCGTCAGGACATTTTTATGATCTTTGTTAAGAATTCCAAAATAATGTTTATTATTTTAGTTTAGGGGTTAGGTTTAGCTAACAAAATTAAGCAAAAACAAAATGGCTACATTGTACTAAAGAGGGTTAAGATGAAAACAAATGCCATTTTGTCAACTCCGTCAGACGTCAACTCCGTCAGATTTTGTGTCTGACGGAGTTGACGTGTATCTGACGGAGTTGACAAAAGTGTTCCTAAAACAATAAAATTATTGTTTTTGAATAATGGGCAGTATTCTAATTTGGCACACAGTTAGAGCATGCCTTAAGGAACATTTTTGGCTATGGGGCCATCACAGATTTGTCTCGTGGTGACCATGGCAGCCATATTACAAAAGAGCCGCCACCTAATGTTATTTTACAATAACTCAAGTTCTACACCACCTAGGATCTTGATTCTGGTGACTAAGACCTCATTTTCAAGGATGAGGGATACAGTGGTACAATTTAGACTTTCCCTGTGACCATGGCAGCCATTTTTCAAAATGGCCGCCACCTGCTGTTATTTTACAATAACTCAAGTTCTACACCACCTAGGATCTTGATTCTGGTGACTAATCATACATTTTCAAGGATGTGGGGTACATTGGTAATATTTAGATTTGTCCTGTGACCATAGCAGCCATTTTTTTTTCAAAATGGCCGCCACCTGCTGTTATTTTACAATAACTCAAGTTTTAGACCACCTAGGATCTTGATTTTGGCGACTAATCGTACATTTTAAAAGATGAGAAATACAGTGGTACTATTTAGATTTGTCCTGTGACCATGGCAGCCATTGTTTTTCAAAATGACCACCAACCTGCTGTTATTTTACCAATAACTCAAGTTTTAGACCACCAAGGATCTTGATTCTGGCGACTAATCATTACATTTTCAAGGATGAACTTTCTCTGGGAGAGGTAAGGGCTTATTTCAGGTGCAGGTTGAGTTTCTACTGACAGGACATTAAAAGGAGGTGGGCTTTCTGGCCTTTGACTTGCCCATTTCAGGTACAGATGCACAGTTTGACTTCACTGGCCACTGCAGGGAACTGTGGGGGAGAAACTTTGGTCTCTTGACACCCCGATTAGGTTCAGGGTTTTTTTTGGTGGAGACTTGCCTTTCATGACATCTTTGCTGCAGCAGTTGATCTCCTTACTGCCAGTGGTGGCACACTCTGGGTCTCTGGGGCATTGTATCTTGGTGGCCTCCTGCCAGTGTTTCTCCATCCTTCTCCTGAGCTCTGTGTTCTGGGGCTCTGTTATAGTCAACTTACATTGTCTTGGCTGGAGATTGCTTTCCTGCAGGGTCCAGCCCAGTCTTGTGCAGATGGCTGCTGGCCCACCTGGAGGCCCCAACCTCACTTGTTCGGTTGGTGTGATTAGGTGGGGTGGTCTTCCCCAATCAGGATGAGGGGTTTGACCCTTTCAAACGGCAGTCTGGCCAAGTGTCTGTATTTAGTTGTGAGTTTAGATACAGGATACGATTGCTCACCCAGCCCCATGTGACATGAGGTGAAGGCTCCTTTGATTTGGTAACATTGCTTTGGTTGACATGCTGGGGACACAGAAAGACACTGATGCCTTCAGTGTCTGCACATCCTGCCTGATGGTCCTGAAGCCAAATCTTCTGTCTTCAGTCTTTCGCTCACTGTTCACTGCTCACTGTTCACCTCACCGAATTTAGCCCAAGGAGTTTGACCCCTAGTTTGGCCATAGACCCCCTAGTTTGGCCATAGCCACTTGCCCAAATGTGCCGACATGTGCTGACCTCATCACATCTGTGATGATGGCTATGGCCGTTTTTAGCCAACGTAGTGTTTTTTGTGCAAAACGAATGCTTGGAATGGATCCAGAATCATGAAAAGCCCCTAGTTTGACATGCCACATGCTACTTAAAGCATAATGAAATTTAGAACATTTAGCCTTATATTGGTTGTTGATGGTACCCAACTTTCAGCAGCTGTCAAACATGCCCCTAGGGTGGTCAAATAGAAACCAATGTGGGATATGTTAGTAGACACCTTTACAAACATTGGTGAAGAAAATTCTTGGTAAGAAATGTATTCACAGATTTTATATTATTCTGATAATATTCCCTGAGTAAATTGGTAAAATAATAGCAGGTCCACCATTTTTGAAAATGTCTACCATCCATGGTCACAGGATAAATCTAAATAGTACAACTGTATTCCTCACCCTTGAAAATGTATGATTAGTCACCAGAATCAAGATCCTAGGTGGTGTAGAACTTGAGTTATTGGGAAATAACAGAAAGTTGGCGGCCATTTTGAAAAAGGTCTACCATGGTCACAGGACAAATCTAAATAGTACCAATGTATCCCACATCCTTGAAAATGTATGATTAGTCACCAGAATCAAGATCCTAGGTGGTGTAGAACTTGAGTTATTGGGAAATAACAGAAAGTTGGCGGCCATTTTGAAAAATGGCTGCCATGTTCACAGGGCAAATCTAAATAGTACCACTGTATTCCTCATCCTTGAAAATGTGGGATTAGTCACCAGAATCAAGATCCTAGGTGGTCTAGAACCTAAATCAGTTAAACGTGTCAACTCCGTCAGATGTTCGTCAACTCCGTCAGACGTTCGTCCCGTGATGTTTTTGTTAATTTCCAAAGAAATAGAAAATTCGCTGTCAAATCTTTTGTGCTTATGTATTGAAACACCAACTGAAATGATACGTAATGATGTTTTTTTTTTTTTTTTACATGGTTTTCATGTTATAATATTGAAAATAAAGGTTGAAATGACGGTTTTGAGAAATTGGATATTTCATAATAGTGTGATATTGGAACAAAATAATATTAAAAGATTTGTATTACTTAACTTGATTACTGAAAGCCATTATAAGATAACTGAGGACTTTATATTATTGTTGAAATGATAAAATTCAATTAAAAGGGATTTTAGTGTGTCTGACGGAGTTGACATGAATCAGGTATTAAGTGCATAAATGTCCCATTTTAGAAAGAAATGTTATGCGAAAAACCTGTTCCTTCTCAAGATTGGTAGTTGAGACCTGTGTCTACAAATACATCTATTTGATTTGAATGTATCTTAAAAAAAAAAAAAATCCAGTTTGAAAAAGGTTTTGTCCCTTATCTCAAGAATGGGTGAAATACATCTACTTATCTACTACTACTACACAATGGAATACATCTACTTATCTACTACTACCACACAATGGAATACATCTACTTATCTACTACTACCACACAATGGAATACATGTACTTATCTACTACGACCACACAATGGAATACATCTACTTATCTACTACTACCACACAATGGAATACATCTACTTATCTACTACTACCACACAATGGAATACATCTACTTATCTACTACTACCACACAATGGAATACATCTACTTATCTACTACTACCACACAATGGAATACATCTACTTCTACTAATACCCCACAATGGAATACATCTACTTATCTACTACTACCACACAATGGAATACATCTACTTATCTACTACTACCACACAATGGAATACATCTACTTATCTACTACGACCACACAATGGAATACATCTACTTATCTACTACTACCACACAATGGAATACATCTACTTATCTACTACTACCACACAATGGAATACATCTACTTATCTACTACTACCACACAATGGAATACATCTACTTATCTACTACTACCACACAATGGAATACATCTACTTATCGACTACTACTACACAATGGAATACATCTACTTATCTACTACCACACAATGGAATACATCTACTTATCTACTACTACTACACAATGGAATACATCTACTTATCTACTACTACCACACAATGGAATACATGTACTTATCTACTACTACTACACAATGGAATACATCTACTTATCTACTACCACACAATGGAATACATCTACTTATCTACTACTACTACACAATGGAATACATCTACTTATCTACTACTACCACACAATGGAATACATCTACTTATCTACTACTACTACACAATGGAATACATCTACTTATCTACTACTACCACACAATGGAATACATCTACTTATCTACTACCACACAATGGAATACATCTACTTATCTACTACTACTACACAATGGAATACATCTACTTATCTACTACTACCACACAATGGAATACATCTACTTATCTACTACTACTACACAATGGAATACATCTACTTATCTACTACTACCACACAATGGAATACATCTATACTTCTTATTTTCTCAGGTAGAGCAGCCGTACGCACGGCAATTTCACGGCGATTTCCACTCTGGAAGGTGGTTTCACTTTGTTGCGTTTTCACCTCCTGAAAACACCATGCATTATCGTGTTTATTTGTATTTTTGTCCTAATATTTTTTATTTCTAATACATTTGTCTTAATATTATTTGACATTGACAATATAACTTACTATAAGTATTTATTCTAATTTAAGCTTTAGTCTTTGTGTGGACGTGTGCACATGCATTGAGCCTGTCAGAAATAGCAAAAAAAAGTTTTAGTGGTAGATCGTGGCTTACAATTGGGAATAAAATGGGCTCTTGGGCTTGAAAAGGTTGGTTACCACTGGTCTAAAGGGACGCCAGCAAACGATACTTTATTTAGCCGTTTTCTATGAACACCGTTCTCGTGTAAAGACCACCTTAGATCTCTTCACTTTTGCTCTACCAATTTCTGGTCTGTGAATATCTGAGTCTGAATGAATGACTTAACAATAACAATGGCCTGTCAATGAATCCCAGCCTATCTCCAGGGTTAGCAGCTGCCATGGTCCCCTCTGGCTAGGCCAAAGGCTTGGCCGAGACTATGTTTGAATGTGTCCGTCCGCCCGTAACTTTATGTCAATCAGGCGGAAGCAAGGGTCCCGCGGCATCAGCCCAAATGATTCCCAGTGATCAAGCTGGGCATCATCATTTTAGGGCCTACAGGATCCGCTGGGAGAAACTAGGCGCAGCTGCTGGACATGACTAATTAATTAGAGCGACAGAGAGAGAGAGAGAGGAGTGTGTGTGTGTGCGTGATGTGTGTCGATGTAACAAAGGTGCAGATGATCAGAAATCAGCAGAGAGTGATTGACGTTTGCACTACTCTATATGCCGAATTGAAGTGGACTCGGCCACAGACTTTTTTTTCTTCTCCCTGGAAATAAAAATGTCTGTGTTTCCGAGGCTAAGCCTTTCCTGACCATGGCAGGAGCATGTACCTTACCTAGCTCTCTCTCTGTGTTTATTCTCTCTCTCTCTCTCTCTCTCTCTCTCTCTCTCTCTCTCTCTCTCTCTCTCTCTCTCTCTCTCTCTCTCTCTCTCAATGTTTCATTGATTCCAGAATCAATGAAACATGACTCCACTCCACTCTGAGAGATATGCTGCTCTAATTGGTTTGCCAAAGTCCACCTCAGCATATTGGAGAGAAAGTATACAGGCTTCCGGATGCTGCTTTGAAAGTCCATCCCCTTGTTGGGGAAGTCACGAAGCACAGAACAAAGTCCATCCCCTTGTTGGGGAAGTCACGAAGCACAGAACAAAGTCCATCCCCTTGTTGGGGAAGTCACGAAGCACAGAACAAAGTCCATCCCCTTGTTGGGGAAGTCACGAAGCACAGAACAAAGTCCATCCCCTTGTTGGGGAAGTCACGAAGCACAGAACAAAGTCCATCCCCTTGTTGGGGAAGTCACGAAGCACAGAACAAAGTCCATCCCCATGTTGGGGAAGTCACGAAGCACAGAACAAAGTCCACCCCCACTTGGTTGCATACTGAAAATAGCCAATCTACAAGTTCACTGTGACTAAAATGTGACTATTATGAAAACTATTCAAAAGACTGACTAAAACTAAAATAAAAAATTGCTGCCAAAAACAACACTGATACCATCATATACGTAAATCATATCACAATACCATGAAACTTTATCTCAAACTTAATATCTGACATTTATGGCATACATCTGATAATGAGTCACACAGCTCAACTATCCGTATGGAACTACAATGCATAATGTACTGTAGTGTAGTATGAAACTTTGCCTGCTGCATGCTGTCTTTGCCACATTCCCTTGTACAAGACATTTAGAATCCCAGAGGAAATATTATCCTGCCTGGTAAAAAAAATGTGCATGTGACAGTTTTGTTATTACAAAGTATAGACAAGCCCCTCTGTATAGATTGGCTGTATAATACTGACAGCTCTGTGGCAGTTGCATGTCTTCAAGGTGCCCTTTGTCCTCGTCTGTAGATTGGCTGTAGACTGATGTCTGTAGATTGGCTGTAGACTGATGTCTGTAGATTTGGCTGTATAGACGGATTGACACCTCTGTGGCAGTGGCATGTCTTCAAGGTGGCCTTGTCCTCGTCTGGCCGAGGTGAGTGAGTGTCTGCGTGACTGACAGGGGGAGCCATGTCGATATCTCAGTTATCTCTCAAGTAAGTGTTTGAGTCAGGCAATACCCTTTGACAACAGAGACGCGCCTGGCTTCGATCTTATCACGGTCTGTTTTGACCCCTTCCTTCATGGACGGTCAGCGCTGCTTTTTCTGTGGGGAAAAAAAAGGATTACAAAAGCGCTTTTCACCTTTGTTTGGACATGCCCTTTTGACTGTGGATGAATTGTTTACATGCAGGGCAATGGGAGAAAGAATTGATTGTGCGAAAATGGATCTTTTGACTGCAATATCTTCTGTCTCGTCTCATGTCCGTTTCCTCACTTTCGTCTGCTCATGCAGCATGTACTCGTCTCCCGTTTAGATCAATGATGTGTTATGGAACACTGAGACAGACAATATTCAGAGTTGCAGAGTATTGGAATCGTGTATTCGAATACGGAGCCAGCAATGAAGCGTTGCAATGGAACACCATGTACTGACTCAACACAACTCAGTCAGACTTCAGCTTAAATACAATCTTACCCCCCTCAAGTAGTAGGTGGGTTTTAACACATGAGAAATGGGAAGACCCCTCCAGACCACACAAGTCACGGGTGCAGGCTTTAGTTCCGACATACTATTGATCCGAAACCTCAATCCTAACCTAACCCTAACCGCAAGCACGGGAGCAGCGCATGTCGGACCATCGCTTTTTCGCATCGCATCGCATGTCCCCCCGCTTCGGATCTTCGGTGTGTCGGAAAAGCGTGCGCACCCCACAAGTCACATAGGTCAAATGTCAGTAAAGACAGAAAACAGCTTAGTTTCCAATAAGTGATTTGATCTCAATATTGGCCAGCAACTCTACATCTGACCTCAAACCCTTAGATCTCCATATATCCATAATGTTGATCCTTCCCCATCCATCCTTCCTCTTCGATGTCTCTCTTTTGACTCTAGACGGGCCTGCTCAAAAAAATATATTAGTGCAGCCGGGCCCGGCAGCCGGCGAAAACTAGAGTTCTCCACAGGCCCGAAAATGAAGGCCCAGCCCCGGCCCTATACCTGGGCCCTCATCAAACCCATGTCCCCGCTACCACCCTTAGATCTCCATATACTTGTCCTTGTCTGTAGATTAGCTGTGGACTGACACCTCTGTGGCGACCGAGCAGAACTGTGGAACGCTCTCCCCGCCCACCTGAGAGCCCCACAGTCTGTAGACACTTTAAGAGAGGACTAAAAACTTTCCTTTTTACCAAAGCCTTTTTATAGCCTTGCCCTTATGTTTTAAATTATGTTCTTGTTCTTTTAGATGTTTTTAATGGTGTGTTGTTTCTTTTGCTTTTATTCACTGCTGTGGCACTTTGAGATTCTTATGAATATAAAGTCCATTATTATTATTACTGTACGGAGCGGACCTGTTCTGACATTCCATACGCTCGTCCAGCTCGTCTTCCGTCAATGTTTGTGTTACGCAATGTTTGTGTTTACGCCAACACTCAAACTTGTCCATGGCATATAATGTTCGTGTTGGGACAAAGTTTGTGTTTTCATTTTCGCTTTTCCATGTCCTCAAAGCGCTTTACAACGGTTCATTCAATCATACATTGGGAGGTGAAGCGGTGAACAGTCGACGCCAGCGTCCTCACTCCCCACATTCACACACCGACGGTGGCGAGCTCACACCGACCGACTCATTGGAGGCAGTGTGGGGTTCAGTGTCTTGGCCAATAAGGACACTTCGACATGTGGACAGGAGGAGGAGGAGCCGGGATTCGAACCGCCGACCCAGGGATCATTGGACGACCTGCTCTACCTCCTGAGCCACAGCCGCCCCTTAGGTTCTTTAAGGTGGTACATCAGCCGTCAACAAAACGGTGTAGAGTCGTTACACAGGCCTGTAATGAGCTTCCCCCACGGTTTGATAACTCTGTATGTGTTCATGATGGATTGCTATATTGTCACCGATAATGGCAGAGGCAGAGGAGAGTGGTAAACCTCCTCAGATGACCATTTTCTCAAATAGCATAATATTGTTTAGGCAAATAGTGCGTCAGCCTATTCTTTTAAAACGGTAAACCGCTTTTATAGTGGTCACTGAATTTGGTGTGTGTGCGTGTGTGCGTGCGTGCGTGCATGTCTCAGTCACAGGCGACCTGCTGCTGACATTTAGCATTGTTAGAGTCTTGTCTGTATGGACTGCAGGATAAGGAAGAGGGTTACAGCAAGGTTACAGGGGGAGAGGAGAGGAGAGGAGAGGAGAGGAGAGGAGAGGAGAGGAGAGGAGAGGAGAGGAGACACATATACCCCCTCATATGTATATATTTCATGATGTCACATTTAAATGAGATGAGCCTATAAGCAGATCAGCAACTTTAAATCCATATTTGCTTTGCAATAGACAGCAACAGCAGCTTCATTTGGCAGATATTGCACGATATCTGATTATTGTAGGACAGAAGGATATTCTAGGGAGGTATCCAAATGGTGAGTCTGCTATGCACTCCGTGTGTGTGTGTACTGTGTGTGTGTGTATGTGTGTGTGTGTGTGTGTGTGTGTGTGTGTGTGTGTGTGTGTGTGTGTGTGTGTGTGTGTGTGTGTGTGTGGTATTCCTTCCTGACCGTGGTATAGTGGGCTGGCTGAGACTTGACACTGCAGGTTTTGTTTATTTTATTTTGTGTTTTTCCACAGAGAAATAATTCCAGACACATTATACAAAATAAGGCTATAATTGTACTGTGAATCCATCCATCCATCTTCAACCGCTTATCCGTAGTCGGGTCGCGGGGGCAACAGTTCCACCAGAAAGCTCCAGACTTCCCTCTCCAGAGCAACATTAGTGACTCTTCCTCCTGGGGGATTCTTGGGCGTTCCAAGGCCAGTGAGTCGATGTGTTTCCTCGGGGTCTCCTCCCAGTGGGACATGCCTCGACGACCTCCCTAGGGAGACGCTCGAGAGGCATCCTAACCAGATGCCCCGGGGTCTCCTCCCAGTGGGACGTGCTTCGAGTACCTCCCTAGGGAGACCCCCGAGAGGCATCCTAACCAGATGCTCCGAACCACCTCAGCTGGCTCCTTTCCAGGCGAAGGAGAAGCGGCTCTACTCCGAGTCTCTCTCGTGTGACTGAACGTCTCAACCATATCTCTAAGGCAGCTAAATAATCTGCACAGCATTGTTGGGTTGATATTCTTGCACTGACGCAACAACATTCAAAAATATAATTCGAGTACTCAGGTCATATAAGGTCAAGGTGACCCTCCTAAAAGTCACCAATTAACTTATTTCGTGTCGCAAGTTCACAACCTAATGTTTAAAAAATAAATGTGTCGGCCTCAGGGTGGACATGACCTCTCTTTATCAGTGGAGATGTGTGCTTCCATTCCATTTAATCTACTGGCTATTCTATTGAATGAACAGTGATTTATCTCTCTCTCTCTGTGTGTGTGTGTGTGTGTGTGTGTGTGTGTGTGTGTGTGTGTGTGTGTGTGTGTGTGTGTGTGTGTGTGTGTGTGTGTGTGTGTGTGTGTGTGTGCGCGCGCACCCAGAGAGGCTTGGAGACATCAAGGTCATAGTTAATTCAATGCTGCATGTTACACTCTTTTGCACACGCGCACGCACACACACACACACACACACACACACACACACACACACACACACACACACACACACACACACACACACACACACACACACACACACAGCTGCATAATGCATGGGGTATCTGGGGAAGGTCCCGTTTAATCTCAACAGAGTCACAAACTCTGACCCAGAAGTCTGCACGGATGCTTAACAAACAACGACCCAAAGTTGCTTTACTGTCACTCCCCGCATGAGTGGTGGAAAGTAACTAAGTACTTTTACTAAAGTACTGTACTTAAGTACAATTTTGAGGTATTTGTACTTATCCAACACTTTTACTACATCTCAGAGCCACAATTTGTACTTTTTCTCCACTACAATAATTGTAAAACTTTAGTTACTAGTTAGAAAACATACATTAACCACTTTTTTGTTCAAAAGTGCTCCTCTTACGGGATTTCAGACCCCATGCCTCTCTGAAACTCTTTTATACAGTAACAAACAGATGACTTCATACAGTAACAAACAGATGACTTCATACAGTAACAAACAGATGACTTCATACAGTAACAAACAGATGACTTCATACAGTAACAAACAGATGACTTCATACAGTAAACAAACAGATGACTTCATACAGTAACAAACAGATGACTTCATACAGTAACAAACAGATGACTCATGTTTGAATTCCCCACCACTGGGGGATTACTTACAGTAACTGATGTTGTGCACCATATACTGTATGAGTGTGTGCTAGTCTGTGTGTGTTCGTGCTTATATACAGCTTACTCAGAAATGACTTCAGACATGACGTTTAAAACTCTTTCAGGTGTCTCTCTCTCCCAAGGCACTGGATCTCACCAACATGCCCTCGTACAGTATGTACAGTAGCCAATCCTCGGGGGTCCCCAGGGACACATTAATCCCACAATCCTCCGCCCATGCAGATGTAATCATGCATTCTCCTCCCTTCTGGCACGCAGGAGGATTCTGCTCACGTTTAGAAATCCCCACAGATATTAACCCATTTTAGGCGAGAACCCATTTTGGTATTAGCATTATGTCATGCTTTAGCTATTGGAAAATAGCAGATCTAGAAGTTCGTAGCGTGCCACCGAGTGGCGCACTACGAGCTTGTAGGTCTGCTATTATTGAAAAATCGACTGACATAGAAACATAGCTTTTTCAGAAAACTGTCAGGATGTAGAAGACACGTTCAGAATCTGATCTCAGGTCAGAACGGGTTAAAGTAAATAGATGCCTCGTTAGGCTGCTGCGGTTCGTTGGAGCCGTGTGTACAGTACGTGTGTCGACGAAGAATTTACACTGGCACACTATACTGTACGTCACGCTGCCACTCAAGTGACTATACTGGCCAATCACAGCGCATCTTTTCCGGGACTTATATCAGACCCGGACATGCGCTCTATATGTGACGCAGCACGCTCATGCTTCCGCGTGGGGCTTCGCGAGGAATCTGGGGATTTATTTTGCCCTCCCTTGAGGAAAGGAAAGGTACCATGTTTACCCAGGGTAACTGGACTAAGCTCAAGAACTTGTTTACAGCCAGGCCCTGCTCATATATAGAACATTTCATGGTAGGGGTTCAATGCCTTGTCCATTAAGGGCACTTCAGCGGTGGTAATTTTAACATGCCGGTCCGGGGATACGAACTATAGCGACCTTCCGATATCAAGACCGCTCCGCAAACCGTTCGGATTTTTTTTTGAGTGGTGCAGCCACTCCAAGAAACAGCAATGTCTGTGTCTTTTTACTACTTTTTCCCAGCATGTGGGAGTCCAACGTGGCTCCACAGCCTGAAGGCCGTCTGAAAGACCCCATTCCAACGTGGCTCCACCACAGCCTGAAGGCCATCTGAAAGACCCCATTCCAACGTGGCTCCACCACAGCCTGAAGGCCATCTGAAAGACCCCATTCCTCCACACTCTCAAGCCATTTATGGGCCGAGTATAGCCATGAAACACATTCAGAATAACCCATTCTGGACGGGAACCCCTTTTGGTTGTTTCAAGCATTATGTTATACTTTAGCTATTGAAAAAAAAAATAGCAGATCTACAAGCTCATAGCGAGCTTGTAGATCTGCTATTTTTGAAATATCGTGAAAATGTGCATGAAGGCGCAAATTTCGAATATATATTCTAACGTTTTAACTCAAATCTTTGCTTCTCTGAGTGGTTCCTGGAACAATATATTTTCAGATGGGGGGTCGGCGGGCCCGATTACATATACTTTTTGGGGTCCTTTACATGAAATATTGAGCACCACTGATATAGAAACGTAGATATTTTTAGAAAACTGATCTAATTTCGAGGTCAGGCCTAAATGGGATAAAGTGTGTAATTACTAAAAAATGTCATCCAAATGCCACGCAGTGCCCGAGAACTTGACTCTCGTCTCGCATGCAGAGATAAGACGATATAGGACGGAACGTCCTCGATTTGGCTCGTGCCACTTCGTCACAAAGCTTTATCTGCTGCGCATGGATCATATCCTGAAAGAGGAATCTGGGATGAAAATAGAGCAGGCCCACGTTTTAACCCATTTAGAACCACGAGAACTGTTTCTACACAAATGTCTTCCATGTGTCAGTGGCGCTCAACCTTTTTCATGTCAAGGACCCCCAGAATTATCTGTACCCCCATCTCAAAATATGTCGTTCCAGGGACCCCCCCCCAGAAGCAAAGATTTGAGTTAAAAACCTTCGCTCTGAAAAAAGATATTTATACATTTTCACGATAAAAATAGCAGACCTACAAGCTATGAGCTTGTATAGCAGATGAGCTACAGTATATGCAGCTTAGTTGTAGCAGACCTACAAGCTCATAGCGTGGCGTCATGAACTTGGACTTTTAAACACTTGCTTGGAACTTCACCCTCCAGTTTAGGAGGCTCTGCCATGTCAGATTTAGCAACTGTATGTTTATCTTTTTCTAAATCAGAAGACTTGTCTATAGCGATTGATGACTCTGCGCTATGAGCTTTGTAGATCTGTTATTTTTCAATAGCTATAAAGTATAACATAAAACACCAAAAGGTGGTTCCCGTTCAGAATGGGTTAAATGAGAAGTAACATCAAACGAGTATACATTTTTACAGATAATGGTCACTGGCTGAGAGAGAGAGAGAGAGAGAGAGAGAGAGAGATAGAGAGATAGAGGGTAGATATAGAGAATGAGTGCAGAAGAGATTATAGGGAAGCAAAATTGTTCAGTTATGGCGTCTGAGGAGCATGGGGTAGTTTCACATATAAAATCAAAGGGAGGGAGAGAGAGAAAGAAAGAAAGACGAAATGGGAATTATGAAACAAAATGTAGTAAAGGACAAGTAAGTTAAGTGAGATGGGCTACAAACAGTTTGACGATAATATTCTCCCATCATGAATGTCAATGAGCATACTGTAGGCCTATGAGTCATACATCCAATTGGGTTCGATTAAAATAAAATAAAAACGTTGCATAAAAGACAATGAGATAAAAGTGGCTCTCTTTTCTCAAAGGCTGAATGTCTCATTTTTTGGAATGAAACTGTTAAAATGTACAGTATAATGGGATGGGTTCTGCCCTCCAGCCTATCCACTTTTTAAACACTTCAAGTACAGTCGCAAATAGACCCTTCAATGGCTGTTCATTTATTGCAAAATCTAGTAGACGGTATAAAATGACCAATTGAGATCATACCCATAATAGCTTGAGTTAATTTCAGTACATCCAGAGGAACGTTTGCCAGGAGAAAATGCTGTGTTCTGCGGGAGACAGACTATGGTCAGACGGAGCATTGGTTCGAAGGAGCGTTGGGGGTCGGGAGAGGGTTGGGGTTAGGTTTAGGTGTGCTGCCCCGGGGGAGGTTAGGGTTAGGGTTTGAGGTTAGGTTTAGGTGTGCTGCCCCGGGGGAGGTTAGGGTGAGGGTGAGGGTTGGGGTTAGGTTTAGGTGTGCTGCCCCGGGGGAGGTTAGGGTGAGGGTGAGGGTTGGGGTTAGGTTTAGGTGTGCTGCCCCGGGGGAGGTTAGGGTGAGGGTGAGGGTTGGGGTTAGGTTTAGGTGTGCTGCCCCGGGGGAGGTTAGGGTGAGGGTGAGGGTTGGGGTTAGGTTTAGGTGTGCTGCCCCGGGGGAGGTTAGGGTGAGGGTGAGGGTTGGGGTTAGGTTTAGGTGTGCTGCCCCGGGGGAGGTTAGGGTTAGGGTGAGGGTTGGGGTTAGGTTTAGGTGTGCTGCCCCGGGGGAGGTTAGGGTGAGGGTGAGGGTTGGGGTTAGGTTTAGGTGTGCTGCCCCGGGGGAGGTTAGGGTGAGGGTGAGGGTTGGGGTTAGGTTTAGGTGTGCTGCCCCGGGGGAGGTTAGGGTTAGGGTGAGGGTTGGGGTTAGGTTTAGGTGTGCTGCCCCGGGGGAGGTTAGGGTTAGGGTGAGGGTTGGGGTTAGGTTTAGGTGTGCTGCCCCGGGGGAGGTTAGGGTTAGGGTGAGGGTTGGGGTTAGGTTTGGGTGTGCTGCCCCGGGGGAGGTTAGGGTTAGGGTGAGGGTTGGGGTTAGGTTTGGGTGTGCTGCCCCGGGGGAGGTTAGGGTTAGGGTGAGGGTTTGAGGTATAGGTTGTCGTTCGGACCAGTGCTCCGTCGGAACCAAACACATGAACCCGTGTTCTGCAAGCAGGCAGTTCAGCCCATAGAGTTATACAGTGTCTCTTGTTGATGCAGAGACAGTCATGGTGGAAAGACTTTACTGTTCAAAATGAGTTGATAGCACAGGCTAGCCTCTTCACATACTAGAGCATGTCTAAAATAAATGTCAGAGCTGAAAATTATAGACTTCGGGTCCACTTTCCCTGAGCAGACTTCTGCAGCAGAGTAATAATATAATCATGGACATTCATCATAGTTGTTCATTATGTTCATTATTACGACTTGGATTTAGGAACAACTGCAGCGTGACTGAGAAACGCTTCTTCTCCAGACATAATAACTGCATCTGTTATTTCCTCCCGAGATCATAAAGTAGTACTTCATGTGAGCTCTGTGCGGTCTGTCTGAGGACATCAGAGAGACATTATGATTCTGTCTGAGGACATCAGAGAGACATTATCATTCTGTCTGAGGACATCAGAGAGACATTATGATCCTGTCTGAGGACATCAGAGAGACATTATGATTCTGTCTGAGGACATCAGAGAGACATTATGATTCTGTCTGAGGACATCAGAGAGACATTATGATTCTGTCTGAGGACATCAGAGAGACATTATGATTCTGTCTGAGGACATCAGAGAGACATTATGATTCTGTCTGAGGACATCAGAGAGACATTGTGATTCTGTCTGAGGACATCAGAGAGACATTATGATTCTGTCTGAGGACATCAGAGAGACATTATGATTCTGTCTGAGGACATCAGAGAGACATTATGATTCTGTCTGAGGACATCAGAGAGACATTATGATTCTGTCTGAGGACATCAGAGAGACATTATGATCCTGTCTGAGGACATCAGAGAGACATTGTGATTCTGTCTGAGGACATCAGAGAGACATTATGATTCTGTCTGAGGACATCAGAGAGACATTATGATTCTGTCTGAGGACATCAGAGAGACATTATGATTCTGTCTGAGGACATCAGAGAGACATTATGATTCCGAGGCGTCTCTTCCATGACTATAAATTCATCTTAAAGGTACTTGGAAGGTAATGAACTGGGATCTTTTAATTAAAAAAAAAACAGCTAATCTACAAGCTCGACACAACATCACAGGTTGCAAAAGCCATGAGTTTTCTCAAGCCATAGAGCTCAGAATTGTGAACATTTTGGACGCAAATGCACCTAGAACTTAATCTGTTGCGACTCACAAAATACATTTGGGAGTACCTGTGCGTTACTGTCCATAGTTTCTGTGGTGCATGTCAAACTGGGGGGCCTTCATATTTCCCTACTATGCATTTGTACGAATACTTTCACGTTAAAGTGCTGATATCTCACAACGGGTAAGGACTAGTATTTATAATTCTGATTCTGTGCTTAAAATAATGGATATCGATATTTCTGGAAATCTCATGACCATGGGGAGTGGGGAGTCGGCGAATGGACAGAACAATCATGGTAGTCTTAACCCATTTTGGGCGGGAACCCCTTTTTGGTGTTAGCATTATGCTGTGCTTTAGCTATTGAAAAATAGCAGATCTACAAGCTCATAGCGCGCCACCGAGTGGCGCGCTACGAGCTTGTACTGTAGGTCTGCTATTTTTGAAAAATCGAAGAACGACTGACATAATAGAAACATAGCTTTTTCAGAAAACTGTCAGGATGTAGAAGACATTTTTAGAATCTGATCTCAGGTCAGAATGGAAAACTGTCAGGATGTAGAAGACATGTTTAGAATCTGATCTCAGGTCAGAACGGGTTAATAGGAGGAGGACAGAGAGCAGAGGTGTACCGTATGTCTCCCAGTTAATGATCTTCTGCTGAAGCACCTTCGCCAATTATACACTTCATTGCCTTGGAGAGTAGGCCTACATGTGTCGCTATGCACACGCTCGTGCGCGCACGCACACACACACACACACACACACACACACACGCACACACACACACACACACACACGCGCACCACAATGATGAACACTAATGACATCACACGCATTAGGCACAGTTTCGACTTTCGAGCAATCAAAGCCAGCCATCCACTTTGATACGAGTACTTTTCACAGTCACCTGATCACCTTGGGTGGGAACCCCTTGTGGTGTTATTTTTATGCTATGCTTTAGCTATTGAAAAATAGCAGATCCCGGTACGAGCTTGTAGGTCTGCTATTTTTGAAAAACGACTGACATAGAAACATAGCTTTATCAGAAAACTGTCAGGATGTAGAAGACATTTATAGAATCTGATCTCAGGTCAAAATGGACTATATGGAAAAGTCCGAATCCATTTCTGTATAAGGTTCTGTTTCCTGGTGCTGGTATAGATCACCAAATGAGGCTGAGAACATGGTGACAAGGACAGGTGTACAACACTCTGCAATTAAACAACCCTGTACAGGCGTTGGCCTCGTGCAACAGCATTCTGGTGTTGATCTCATCTTGGCAAGTTGACGTATAATGTTTGCTCTGCACCAGTTTTGGATGGTGTTGCTCTAATCTTGTTTATTCGTATACCGTGTACCCAAACCGATAATTATACTGATAATTATAGAGGAGATTAAGAGGCGATAATACACAGGATATAATGTAGGTCAACGTCAACATCAGATTATGCTCAGGAACAGAGATTAATCGACGGAGGGAAATTAGCCGAGAGAGGGACACAGACAGAGGGAAAACAGAAGGTCTCTATTCTTCAGCCAAATCCTGACAGGCGTGAAGAACAGCCAAAAACCCTGCTTACATGATTGCTTTAGCTGGCAGGAGCAAAATGAACATGCGCGTGCACACACACACACACACACACACACACACACACACACACACACACACACACACACACCTCCTGCCAGCTAAAGCAGTTGTGTGTGTGTGTGTGTGTGTGTGTGTGTGTGTGTGTGTGTGTGTGTGTGTGTGTGTGTGCGCGCGCGTGTGTGTGCGCGCGTGTGCGTGTGTGACACACACAAGAGCTGTGTGTCATCTGCAGGAGTGACACCTCATTAGTGGACTTCTGGAATGTAAAAAAATAAAATATAAACAAAAAAGTCCACTTGTTTCACCCAGACTATAACTGATCTGTCAGGTATAACCACGCTGACATTCCTAAGGAAAACATCATTTCCAGCTCTTCTGTCAACCTATAGCGCATGCAGAGAAACAGCGCTGTTGTTGGTCGTCCGTTAGCTGGTCCGGGCACCCCCCCTAACCCATTCAAAACGGGAACCCCTTTTGGTGTTTCAAGCGTTATGTTTAGCTTTAGCTATTGACTGAGAAAGGAAACACATCCATGGATGCCATGACGATGCCATGACATTTATTTTTGCCTTCTTCAGGCTATGCCCTGAAGAAGGCAACCTGTTTGCCAAAACGTTGGAAAAATGTAGTTTTTCTTTCTTAGTCAAAGTTTCATCTCCTGTGGTCAGCACCTCCCCACTACTGGTGTGCGCTCCTACCTTTTTTTTTGTTTCGAATACTTTAGCTATTGGAAAATAGCAGATCTACAAGCTCATAGCGCGGCATAGACCGAGTGTCACGCTCTACGAGCTTGTATGGGTCTGCTATTTATTTATTTTTATCGTGAAAATGTGGCGCAAACCTTATTATATTCTTTCACAGCAAACGTTTTTAACTCAAATCTTTCACTTCTGGGGGGGGGGTCCCTGGAACAACATATTTTTCGATGGGGGTCGGCGATCTAATTCAGATAATTCTGTGGGTCCTTGAGATGAAAAAGGTTGAGCACCAGTGACATAGAAACATAGTTTTTTTAAGGAAACTGAATCGGCCTCAGGTCTAAATTGGTTAAAATTGATGAACCGCACACACTCACTATTCATACCATGTGATATATTCGGAAACAGAGGCAGACAATTCTGCATAAAATAGCAGATATACAAGCTCGCAATGTGTTCGTATCGTGCCACGTTGTGAGCTTGTAGATCGGCTATGTTCAAATGGCGGAAATGTATATAGGGCTGAAGTGGAAATGTATGTTTCGTATAATAACAATCAAAATCTACAAAGTAAAAAGTAAACTTTTCAAATAAATGTAGTGGAGTAAAAAGTACAATATTTGGCTTCGGGGTCTGGTCTGAGTCCAGCTAAAAATAGGCAAAAAAAAACAACAACTAAAATGTGCCCGTCTCTGATGGTTTAATTACAGACTCCAGCGTGGTAGTGAAGGCTATACCCTCGCCCACCAGGGAGGAGACGAGACTACAGGAAGAAACAGCAAGAAGGGTTCTGCTTAGTACAAAACAGACTGAAGCCAAACAACATTGGCGTGGCCTTCGACTGCAGGGAAAGTCGGCCTGTGTCGATTCAGCTGATTACTCTGTTTCACATTTGATGTACAAAAATGCTGCTATTGGGGGGAGGATGTTTTAAAATTCACCATCAAAGCAAAGCCTGCAAGTATTACCAATCAAGTAGCTACAATCTGTCAATCTGGTATCCCGACGGGAAGCACCCTATGATCCGACGGACCATTGCTCCGAAGGAGCATTGGTCCGAGGTGCGCTGGGGGTCGGGAGAGGGTGGGTGGTTAGGTTTAGGTGTCTGCCCCGGGGGAGGTTAGGGTTAGGGTGAGAGTTTGAGGTAGGTTGTCGATCGGACCAATGGACCGTCGGCATATTGACGCGGACCCATCCCGACACCCACACTCCACTCTGTATAAACCATGACGATTCTGAACAACACCTAGAATCCATCGCACGCATACAGTAACAAATGGATGTAGTGCCTATACACAAATGTGTATATTGCTCGCCACGACCGTATTGTTGACCTAGTGTCTGATGCAGTTCAAAAATATGTGCCATCTAGTGCAGCAATGTATAAACATTCAAGAGTGTCACCAGATTGGTTTAGCTGTGCATGCGATGTCTTTGCTAACATCCCAAATACACCTGATTGTTTTTGTTGACACCAGTCACAAGGAGGTCCTGATTGCTGGAGGTGGGCTGTGTCTTTGATTTGTACATGGACCACTTGGACCAGGCATTCCAAGATAAACATTCTAAGTACCAACCATTACTTGGAATTATTCACAAACCTGGGGTGTCGAAAAACGCAGGGACAACGCTCCACACGTCCCAAACTCTTCTCCCTTCTGGCTCTAAAACTATGGAATGCATGCACTTCCTATTACAATCAGAACTGCAGCCTCACTCCCAACCTTCTGCCATAGTCTGAAAACCCACCTCTTCAGACTCCACCATGGCCCGTAGCACTCACCCTAGCCCCGACATTATTATTATGTAGACTTAGATAGCAATTGTATGTAGACTTATGGCATTTTAGCACTATAAAGTATACATGCATAGTTCCATATAGATATTCCACTGTTACGTTCTTAGCTTACGTATGATGCATGATGTATTGCCATGCTTTCTGTTCCTGCTTAAAGGGATTGTGGCATTAAAAAAAAGGTTTTGGAGTTGTTCTTCTTTTTTTTAGGTTTTCTAATCTCAATTGCACCCAAAAAACATGAACTTTTAACATTCAGTAGATTTTCTGTGATCTGGGGTTTTCTGGCTCAAACAGGTGCTCTGATTTGCCGGCAGTTTGTGATGTAAGAGCCTGCAAATCCCATATATGTCAATGGGATTTGCCAGCAGATGTCACTGTTTTCACTGTGTTGCCTGTTTTCATTGTAGCTCAAAAGGCTTCCAAACCCCAAAGAAAACTTCTGACCACAGAAAATCCACTGAATGTTCAAAGTTCAGGTTTTTTGGGTGTAATTGAGGTCATAAAACCTAAAAGAAAAAATAAAAATAAAAATAAATGAAAATTAATGTCATAAAACCTTTAATGTAATATCGCTCTGGATTAAGAGCGTCTGCTAGATGCCTAAATTGTAAATTGTAGATTTGCCATACTGATATTGGGAAGCCAGGGCCATGTGCATAAACTGCCACGAGTGGCCTAAGAATAGCTGGCATAACAAAAGGGCAAAGCCAAACAACTTGCCAAATACTGTTCTGTTCCGGACTGTTATAGGCAGCTTGTCTCTGTGGAGGAAGAGGAGGTGCCAACATGTGTATCCTTAAGTGAACATGAACGGTCAACCCTGTTATATTTGTTTCCATTGTAATTTGTGGATTCAAATAAAGAACTAGTGGGGATAAGGTGGTGGAACAATTTAAACATTTTCTTATGTAAAATGTCCACAGCAGTTAATTGACACAAACAAAGTCTTGTAACCCTTTTTAAGTAAGTGGTATACATTCACTTATCCTATACACACATTTTAATTTCAATTAATTATGAGATTGAAACTATGCATGAGACTCTACTTGTTGCATTCATATAACTGAATCAAAACCACAAGGCGTTACCATTTACATTTAGCTGATCGAAGTATTGTAAACTGTGATATTATTCTAAACGAGAACGAAGGCACAGCTGTTCACTTCACGCACGCATGCTCACGCACGCACGCACGCACGCACGCACACACACACACACACACACACACACACACACACACACACACACACACACACCATTGTGCAACATTCACATCAGCTGAAGGTCCTAAATTAACACACCTGTTGCTAGTTGCTACCTTGTTTAACAGGGGTCACTGATTGGTTGACTAGAAATTGCTCTTCTTGGGCAAACTATAAGTAGATGTAACAGTAATTCAATGCATTTAGTTTGGGTTTCAGGGGTCTGGGTGTATGTTTAGTATGGCGCCTGAAAATGGAATTAAGTATGCTTTAAATCAGGCTACAGCAGTCCTGTTTCTTTTGTCCTCTTTCTCTCCATGTTTGCATTCTTTTAGCTTAACAGGACTAAATAAGCAAAATGAGGCAGCTAGCTCGGCCACAGTCAGGACAGGACAAATTGTTTTTGATGGCAAAGATCTTAACTCCGTTTCTGAACAAAGCAGTGGATTTCTGTATGACTATCAAGCAGATGATGCAGGTATACTGTAGCTAACTACTCTAGTAGCCTATCTGTATTCAGTTAGAACTTCTATTTTAAGGGAATTTATATTATTAATTGATCAACTGTTGTTCCAGGACTGCTGAAGGATGATCCCTATTCTGAAGAATTGAAGCGAATGGACCCATCATTGCAGTGCAGTGCATACAATATGAAAGTCAAAGCCACGGGGCCTGAAGCCTCTTCCTTCATGTCTTCAATGGGTAAGTCCTTGTGCAATTTGTTTAATATAATCATTAAACAAAAGCTCAGCATTCTTTTTTTAGTTCATGATCCTGTCAGGAGCGGATGATCATGTTGTAGACTTGTAGTCATTGTTTTGTAGTCATCAGGCAGGAACCATCAATCTTGACCTTAATTCCTTGTCCTTCAAACCGATTTTTCTCAATAAAAGCCGAAGGCTACGAGAGCTTTTATTATTCTTCTGGTTTGAGGGGAAAGGAAGTTCCAGATGTCTGATAACTACAAAACAATAACCAACATGATTTAACGATATCATCCGCTCCAGACCGGTTCACACAGCATTTTTTTTAATGCAGACCAGGCTTTCCTCCGAGGTGGAAAGCCTGGTGACACAGGTTAGCTCAGACATATTATGGTGACCATATCCAAACTGTTCATTTGAGGGACATTAGTATTGCTTGTTTTTGACGGGAGAATGGGACTGGGTTAGCCACAATTTGCAACTCTAGATTTTGTTTTATAATGGGATGAATCTAGAGTTGCAATTATGCAATACCCTCCATTGACTCCCCATTCATCCAATTTGTGTTTGCGATTTGCTTTTATTAAACGACGTTAAACTCACCAACAATTGCAGCTCTAGGCCAAGCTTGAATTCAACATAGTGGTATTTAAAGACTTCCATGTAAGTTGTGTGTTTAAGTCCACAAGATGGTCACATATTTTGGCAGGTCACAAATGTCACCATAATTTGCCATACTGGAGTGACCGAGTGAGTGGCTGAGATTTTGGGTATTGGAATTTGGCTTTTGGCTTGCAGAATACATGACCTAAAGTTCTATACCTAGCCGCTACACAGAAGGGGAGACTTATTATTTCCACACAACTCTAAAGTATATTAATGAGCGAGTTCTAGAAGAACTATGCAAGTGGTATTCGACCACGCTCTGGCGTTTTTTAAATGCCAATTTAATTTAGCTCATGGGTGGTATGGCCCACTTGGTGCTGTAGCCTAGGGGATATTTCTCATGTTGGTCTAATGGGCTTAAAAACTCATCTTGCTGAAAAGCTGACAACGAGAGTGTTTTACAGCAGCAACTATTGGGGGACTATAGGGATTTTGAACACTGATTAATAAAAATAGGATCGAAGACCAAATAATTAATTAATAATTTAAGGATCCATATTTAATAATGCTAATAAAGGACTGTATAATAACTTCAATACCCAGAGCAAGAAACTCCGGACATGTAAAAATACTTTTAAAAGTAATGAAATAAATACCTAGGCAGAGAGCCTGTAACAATTTACAGAAATGGTTTCAAAACTTTTAGACTAAAGTTAATAATTGGCTTTTACATGAATACTTTTTAGGAGAATGATCAATATCCAAATGTTACCTTAAGCATGAAGTACTTTTAGAAAAATGCCTTTAAATACCCAATGGAATAGATGAGTCCACAGAAAGAATGCAATGTCCAGTCAGGAGCAGATATGTTTTAGCCAATTAATTTTGGTCAGAGCACAGAACTGATCCACATACAGCCAATTACAAAATGTCTCTCCCCATGTCCAAAATGGACACGGTGAAAAAGGTCTCTGCCCATCTCGCAAAATGGAGACGGTATATATCATAATGTAATCAGAGAGTACGCTATACACAAAGCAACGTGTCAAGCAACCAAGGGATGATTCACTGTCACTTCCTGTCCTGACCAGGAAGCATAATGCATGGGATGTAGTTTCAAGGATGTATTGTAGTTTATAACTGAACCAAGTGAAGTTAGTAGGCTAGGAGACGACTTGTCTGCTACGGGAGCATACTCGAGAGCAAAAACATGTTGTTTCACAGAGGGGTAGATAATGCAAGACGTCACTGAATGTTGCATACAGAAGATATCTCACGGGGCAGTGACAGCCTTGATATGAACATCAGTGGGACACGGGGCATAAGATTTAAGTCATTGGGAACATGTAAATTAATTCACAAAATAACAGATCTACAAATGAGTCCCGAAATGCCTATCACTGATGCCTGCCAGTCACAATGTGGGACAGGGTCTCGCTTTGTGGGAAGCCTGAAAAGTCTTGGAAAATGAGGGACTGTCCTGCACGCAAGGGGGGGACATCTGGTCACTGTAGCTGCATCAGTCAGTATCTGATTGGGTCATTTTGTTTATGCCTTCCACAGAAAATGCACTACCTTCAACCTGTGCCTTCCACTACATGCAGAGGATCCCCATGGGTCTAGCTTTGACGGCAAACTATGATGGCTGTATGATACAACAGGTAAAATGTTAGCATTGTTTAATGCTAAATGTTTTTGTGTGTATATGCTTTTAGCTGTAATGCATTTTTTTTTGTTTCCCCTTCAGAATGGATGTTATGTGTTGCCAATGCTTTGGCAGGGAATTCCACTCCAACTCACCTGCCCAATGCTAACTCCAGCTTTAGAAAGCCCTGCTCTAGCTACCCCTGTGACTATCCAGAAGCACCTGAAGCCTCCTACCAACCCCTGGAACCAGCAGCCTTCCTCTGTGCTGAAGCGCCCCCAGCAGCCTCCTTCTGGCCAGAGGCCTGGGGTGCGGCCTCCTTCAAAATATCCTTGGATATTCCCATGGCCTGGGATGTCTCCCTACAACCAAATCCCCTCGAACCAGCGGCCTCCCTCTGTGCTGAAGCCTCCACAGCCCCCCCAGCAGCCTTACTCTGTCGAACTGACCCCCCAGGCTCCCTCTGGCCAGGAGCCCCAGCAACCTCCCTCTGGCCAGAATCCTCTCTTCCCATGGCCCGGAATGCAGCGTCCCTCTGGCCAGAATCTCCCATATCCTTCCTTCCCAATCGGGACCGGGCCCTGGCCCCTGCAGCGGCCTCCCTGGGCACAGCCCCCCCAGCAGCCTTCCTCCTGGCTCCTGGCTCCTGGCTCCTGGCCCCTGCAGCGGCCTCCCTGGGCACAGCCCCCCCAGCAGCCTTCCTCTGTCGAACAGACCCCCCAGAAGCCCCAACAGACTCTCCCTGTTCAGAAGCTCTCACAATACAGCCCAATGCCCTGGGACCGGCGGCCTCTTTCTGTGCTACAACCCCCCCAGCAGCCTCTACAGCAGCCTCTAAAATATCCTCCCTTCCCATTGCCCGAGATGCTGCCTCCTTCTGGCCAGAATCCCCCATATCCTCCTCCCTTCCCATCGCCTGGGGTGCTGCCTCCTTCTGGCCAGAATCGCCCATATCCTTCCTTCCCAACGGGGCCCTGGGACCAGCGACCTCCCTGGCCACGCCCCCCCCAGCAGCCTCCACAGCCCCCCCAGCAGCCTTCCTCTGTCGAACAGACCCCCCAGAAGCCCCAACAGACTCCCCCTGTTCAGAAGCTCTCACATCATTACAGCCCAATGCCCTGGGACCAGCGGCCTCCCTCTGTGCTACAACCCCCCCAGCAGCTTCCACAGCCTCCACAGCCTCCACAGCCCCCCCAGCAGCCTTCCTCATTCGAACAGAAGCCCCAACAGACTCCCCCTGTTCAGAAGCTCTCACATCATTACAGCCCAATGCCCTGGGACCAGCGGCCTCCCTCTGTGCTACAACCCCCCCAGCAGCATCCACAGCCCCCCCAGCAGCTGTCCTCTCATATGATAACCACACCCCCCCCAACTACTGGCACTTCAGAAGCCACAACTATAAAGTGTGACGCCCGGAAAAAAAGACCTCCCATCCCCTCGTACCCGCAGCCTCCCCCTCCCCCAGCAGCCTCCCTCCCAATGCCCTTGAACCAGCGGCCTCCACGGCCCGTCCAGCACCCTCCACGGACCCCCCAGCAGCCTCCACCGCCCCTCAAGCAGCCTTCCTCTGTTATGATAACCACACCCCCCCCAACTACTGGCACGTCAGAAGCCACAACTATGAAGTGTGACGCCCGGAAAAAAAGACCTCCCATCCCCATGGGGCTGTCTCCCTACAACCCAATCCCCTCGTACCCGCAGCCTCCCCCTCCCCCAGCAGCCTCCCTCCCAATGCCCTTGAACCAGCGGCCTCCACAGCCCCCCCAGCAGCCTCCACCGCCCCTCAAGCAGCCTTCCTCTGTTATGATAACCACACCCCCCCCAACTACTGGCACGTCAGAAGCCACAACTATGAAGTGTGACGCCCGGAAAAAAAGACCTCCCATCCCCTCGTACCCACAGCCTCCCCCTCCCCCAGCAGCCCCAATGCCCTTGAACGAGCGGCCTCCACAGCCCCTCCAGCACCCTCCACGGACCCTCAAGCAGCCTCCACAGCCCCCCCAGCAGCCTCCACAGCCCCCCCCACAGCCCCCCAAGCAGCCTTCCTTTAACACCACACCTGGCACGTCAGAAGCCACAACTATGAAGTTTGACGCCCGGAAAAACAGACCAGCAGCCAAGAAAAGACCTACCAAATCGGTGAATCGTTTTTGGCTAGACTGACACTAAGGCCAAGACCCTCTCACACCCGCAGAGGACACATGATGTTGCTTGATAGGCCTTGCTTCACTTGAATGTGAAGATTAAAGAATAATCAGGGACTCTTTGAAATGATTGATATGTTAATCTTTTCCCTTTCAGATCAGGTTTCATTGTTGATCAATAAAGCAATTTTTTAAAAATGCAAAAGTTGGATCCAAATTATTTGAAACCTGTATGAAAGAATGACTGATATCTCCCTACAGATAATTGTAAGCAATCTCGAATACAGTAGTTTTATTGATTTAACTAAACAATCTGTCCTAAGTGTCTTGTCAGAAATGGGCACAAAGGGGTCACGGTGGCACAATTGGTAGTGCTGTCGCCTCACAGCTAGAACGTCCTGGGTTCGATTCCCGCTGGGCGCATGTTCCCTCCTCCACATCAATACCTGAGGCGGTGTTGGCAAAAGGGCCTCTCTGTGGAGTTTGCGTGCATGTTCTCCCTGTGTCCCCTAGGGTAGGTATACCTCACAAAAAGAGCAGTAATCCTGAACTCTAAACTACCTCCCCATGGCCAGCTAGGGGGAAAGGAACTGGTAGATATTTTCTGTATAAATAAGCAGACAAAACAGACTGGTCAGAACAAAACCTATGACAGATAAACAAAGGACAAACTATTAGAAATAAACCCAACTAGAAAAAGTCCTCCTCGGGGCACAGGTCTCCACCAGGTCAGGCTGTGGCCTCCTGGTGGCACTATAATGGGCCAATGTGAAAAGGGTGTCCTTTCTTCTTATGCCTTTGATGGCAATTGGATGATTTGAGGCATTTTGTTCCAAAAATGTGTTTTGCAACTTGTTGGTGGCATAACAGGCCAATGTGAAAAGGGTGGAATATCTCTCTCAGCCTAGTAGAGTCTGTGAAAGTTTTCACGTAAATTGCACGCTGTGTTCATGATTTGAGGCTTTTTGTTCAAAACTGGCTAATCCTGTAAACTTTGAAAACCAATGTTAGGCAATCAGGATGGAATATGGAACAGATCTGTGTTGAGCACATGACTATAGAGATAGGCCTACTGTGTAATCTAATGGTTACCCCTGGGCTAATGAAGTAAAGTCTTTATTCTTTAAGAATAATGAAATAAATAAAGAAATGAAAAAAAAAAAAATGATTTTTTGTTTTACTGCCCATTGTATGAAGAATTAAGACATGTATTATTTTGTAAAATGACAACCATCTGTGCTAACTTTTTCTGGTTATAGAGGACTATGAAAAACTGGAATTTTGTTTTAGGAAAGGTATTTTTTGCTTTAGCAGACTTTTTATGCAAAGCGTGGGAAAAAAGGCAGAATGTTTTGCGTAAAAGAAAAACCCTGTTTCTTGTACACAATGCAATATTGAAGCAATGATATGGTGTGTCCTATAAGTCCATGTGGGCTGGGCGCCTTTGGTGCATGACACAAAAATAAAGAATATCTATCTATCTGTAAGGATTTGCAGGATTTTTGGACAAAATATGGAGGAGTAATATCAAATGTGTTTTACAAAAGTCAGCCTCCTGGTTGCGCTGTAACAGGCCGTTCTGGAAAATGTGGGGCAGACGTTCATCGTTGGCATCAACCGGGTTAACGGTGCCGGAGATTAGCTGGTAACAGATGGACGGACGGACACAATCTCACACACACACACACACACACACACACACACACACACACACACACAGAATCATGAATCATGCATATTCACATTTACAGTGGGGAAAAGTTCAAAATGCATGTCAAATGCCCTTCATACCAATTGCTGTGCTAAGTAAGAATGACAATGTTAAGAATGACAATGACAGATCATTCAGTCCCTCACTGTGTCCTCCACTTTGTTTCCAAACAAAAACTATTGTCTAGAAGACCGAGGACAACTCCTATACAGCATTTTGTGACCCCAAGACCTTTCATCGTGTCATATTTGCCCACAAATCCCACTTGTACACATGCAAGTGGGAGCACATATACTATATTATGAATAAGTTTCTGTAACTGACCACATGGGAAAATATGATGGTCCCGTGCTTGCGGTTATGGTTAGGTTAGGGATTGAGGTTTGGGATCAATAGTATGTCGGAAACTAAAGCCTGTACCCGCATGGTGCCAATCTGATCTGGAGCACTTTCTCTGTCCTATCCTGTCTCTCTCTCACATCTATCTATATAGTATCTTATCTTATTATTTTAGATAGATAGTATATCTGTCTGAAATAATACAGCCTGGCGCCTGGGCCATTGGATTCCTACTGTGTCACAAATGATAGAAATAACTCAAGAACGAATGGGAAGATGTTCACAGAACTTGCTCGATATGACTTGAAGACATGACTAACTTTATACCAGACAGTGGCCTTGTGGTTAGAGTGTCCGCCCTGAAACTGGGAGGTCGGGGGTTCGATCCCCGGCTCGGGTCATACCAAAGACTGTAAAAATGGGGCCCCAATGCCTTCCCTGCTTGGCATTCGGCATCAGAGGTCAAATCAACTAATCAAATGATTTCCGAGCGCGGCACGGCTGCAGCTCACCGCTCCTTGGCTGCGGCTCAGCGCTCCAAAAGATGGGTCAAATGCGGAGAACAAATTTCACTTCAGTGACAAATCGTACAGCTTTGACTATCGGGCTTGGGACTAAACTACATATCCATATTGTGGATAACATACTGAGTGTGTTGGTGGAGGATTTTACTCTGAATGCAAATCTATAATCTTTTCTAAGTTATTTAAACATACAAAGTGGTGCAGGGGATGTTTTAGAGATGATTCCACAATGTTTTTATTCATTTTTTGGTATCTAGAGATATCTGACAAGAAAAATAAAAAGATGCTGTAGCCTATTTCTGACAGAAAGGGCAATTTGTCTTTCTCTTTGTCTAAGACGGTGGTACCAAGTGGTGTCAAGGACCCCCAGATTGACACTATGATGAGGCCACTATAATGAACTGCATGCATGTCTGGCCAGATCGATCCTTCATGTCAATACGTAGTTGAGCGAGACACCCTTTATACCAGCTCCCCATGACACTGGAACCCCTTATACCAGCTCCCCATGACACTGGAACCTCTAATACCAGCTCCCCATGACACTGGAACCTCTTATACCAGCTCCCCATGACACTGGAACCTCTTATACCAGCTCCCCATGACACTGGAACCTCTAATACCAGCTCCCCATGACACTGGAACCTCTAATTTCAGCTCCCCATGACACTGGAACCTCATATACCAGCTCCCCATGACACTGGAACCTCTAATTTCAGCTCCCCGTGACACTGGAACCCCTTATACCAGCTCCCCATGACACTGGAACCTCCAATACCAGCTCCCCATGACACTGGAACCTCTTACACCAGCTCCCCACGACACTGGAACTTCTTATACCAGCTCCCCATGACACTGGAACCTCTAATACCAGCTCCCCATGACACTGGAACCTCTAATACCAGCTCCCCATGACACTGGAACCTCTAATACCAGCTCCCCATGACACTGGAACCTCTTATACCAGCTCCCCATGACACTGGAACCCCTAATACCAGCTCCCCATGACACTGGAACCTCTAATACCAGCTCCCCATGACACTGGAACCTCTTATACCAGCTCCCCATGACACTGGAACCCCTAATACCAGCTCCCCATGACACTGGAACCCCTTATACCAGCTCCCCATGACACTGGAACCTCTAATTTCAGCTCCCCATGACACTGGAACTCCTTATACCAGCTCCCCATGACACTGGAACCTCTAATACCAGCTCCCCATGACACTGGAACCTCCAATACCATGCATCTCCCCATGTTGTCTGTTTATGCCTGACTCTGTTGGTGTTGTCATTTAAGATCACTCTAAACCGTTAAATTCTTCCTTCTCCAAGTATTCTTTTGGAAGCATCGTGCCGGCACGATGATCTGTCAATTTAGCAGTTTACACACACGCACGCACGCACGCACATCGCTCGCTATGCATAAACATAGACCAAAGCATGTACGCGCGTGCGAGCACAGTCTGGAGCAGCACAAAGACTCCCCCAATTTAGCAGAAAATCAGGACTTCAGTGGTCTTAGTGTAAGCTGTGCTAGAGAAGTTATATTATTGTGCTTGCTTGTTGAAAATGTTGTCTCATTGTCGAAGTATAGCACCACGCCTGTGGGTGTATAAAATTTGAATTCTGTAGCTATATTGCCAGGATTTAAGTATAAAGACAAACCGCAGCATTTTGAGGTCAAAATGAGGACAACAGTGGCAGCATATTTGGACATATATAGCTCGCCAACACTATAGCTAATCCATTTTACAGTGATATCAACCAACTCAGGCGGGATTCCTGGTTTCAATTCATTCAGAAATTGCGCTCTCTACCGAAGGTGCACAAGCGCACAGCTCGGCGTGGACTCAGTGTGTCGTGCGTCTGTATATCGGCTGTGTTCGGGGCGAGCTACACTGTCATGCATCGCATAAATTGAGCATAAATTGGTGTGTTCCACCGTTCAGATTCAGCTCATTATTTCCCCTTGCCTCCGAAAGCAGGGAAAAAAAGTGAAAAATGATTCATGCAGCCCCGGGGGCCACATGGAGGCCACGGCATTAATGTCATCATCAGGATGTTTTAAGCCATTCTGGGCGGGAACCCCTTTTGGTGTTTTAAACATGTTGTTATAATTTAAGCTATTGAAAAAAAAGCTTTTAGGTCTGCTATGTTAGAAAAGTCGTGAAAATGTGGTGCAAATCATTGAATATATATTTCAGAGCGAACATTTTTAACTAAAATAATTTGCTTCTGGGAGGTCCCTGGAACTACATGTTTTGAGATGGGGGGGTCCGTGGCCCAATAGAGATAATTCTAGGGGTCCTTGACATGAAAAAGGTTGACATAGAAACATTTTTTTTAGGATTTAGAAGCCTTTTTTGTAATCGACCTCAGTCCAGAATGGGTTAAGGGGCTTGGATTGGAATCATATCTCTTCGTGGCGCCCGCGGCGATGGCCCCGTGCCTAGTCTAGACCTATAAATTACAGGAACCTACGTTATGTTAGTCTCTATAATGTCTGCCTGAGCGTGACAAATGTGACACATCGAGAACTATATATCCATCCGGTCGACTTCACGGCACACTTCAGAAGTGGGCGTATTGCTGAGCATCAAAGGGAGAGGCGGTGTTAGGTGTGTCGGGTTGACCAGAACCGATCTTATCTACAGAATGAACGCTGGCTGGCAGGCAGACAGACAGACAGACAGACAGACAGACAGACAGACAGACAGACAGACAGACAGACAGACAGACAGACAGACGGTGCAGGCAGACAGCACAGTCCTTGTGATCCGTGGTTTCTTTCTCTCTCCACCACATCCCAGATGTGTACATGGTGGATAACGCAGAGATAACGTACGGTAAACTAAAGGTGATCTTAGTGCTCTTTGATCCTGTCACGATGGAATGATGCCTTGACCTTTAAAACGCTGGTCTCCATCTCGTCACTGGCTATAGTATACACTCCACCACTCCACCGTTTCTCTATAGTAACCTTCTTCACACCGTTCTCTATATTCGTGTTTGTCTTATATCACTTTTTGGGGTTTATCTTCGTCTGTCCTTCGATACGCACAGCTCAAGACCCACTTCTAACAACATTGCTTTTAATTGATCTTTTATTTTTTTGTTATTATTCACGTCCTCACTGTATTGCATCACTGCTTGTTTTTTAATGTCGTTGCCTTGCTTTTCTTTTTTTCCCTCCGTTGCTCTGTAAAGTACTTTGAGCTGCATTTCATGTCATGAAAGGTGCTATACAAATAAAGTTGTATTATTATTATTGTTATCCTGTCACTCCTGCCTCCTCCGCAAACCACGGAAATGTGACATGACGACCATGTGAGATTGTACAGTAGATTATGCTATTTAAAAAAATCACCCGTGTGAAGTGAGGGGCGCTCTTATCATTGTACATCATATACATCACCTTCGTCTTCAATGTTTGTGTTAACGCAAATGTTTGGGTTTACACACAGTCAAAACTGTCCATTCATTATCAATTTGTGTTTAGGACAAGCTCGTAGCAAGCGCGCTATGAGCTTGTAGGTCTGCTATTTTTCAACAGCTAAATTATAACAATGTTTAAAACACCAAAAGGGGTTCCCGGCTCCCGCCCCAAAATGGGTTAAATTGACGCAGAAACGCACACATGTAGACACACACACATTCCTCTATCTCTCTGTCGCTCTAATTAATTAGTCTCATGTCCAGCAGCTGTGCCTAGTTTCTGCCTATGCCATAAAAAGCATACAGTAGGTGAGTTCCAGTCTGCACGTGGAACAACCAGAGTGTCTTCAGCGCCACACAACACACACACACACGCACACGCACACGCACACGTACACGCACACGCACACGCACACGCACACGCACACACACACACACACACACACACACACACACTGTTGCCACACTGTTGTGTGTCAAAATACAACACAGCTCAGTGTTAGGGAACCCTGTAGCGTGTGGAAGACCCATAGATCCATAGACCCCACGGTAGCCGCAATTAAGTAATAAATATAGCAATAGAGTTCAAAGGGTGCAGATGAAGAACAGCTGCACTAATTGACGTCGTTAAGGCGTGCATGGCAACAGTTTTTGTCTCGTGTGATGTCACAACAGAAGATATAAGATGATGCACCGTGTTGAAAATGACTGTAGACGTCGAGAGAGAGAAGAGAGCGAGACAGACAGACAGACAGACAGACAGACAGACAGACAGACAGACAGTCAGACAGACAGACAGACAGACAGACAGACAGACAGACAGAGTGATGTTGTCTTGGACCGTTTCCAAAGCAGGAGGACCAAAGCGAGTCCATCCTGCTGCTGTAGCAGTGAGGAACAAACTGTATTCCTTTGGAGGCTACTGTGGTGGATGGACCATCAACGACATGGAACAGATGGATGTCCATGTCTTAAACACAGTGTCTTTATGCTGGAAGAAGTTACCTCCAGTGGAAGACTATTCAGACGGTCACCTTGAGGTTCCATCCATGCGCTACGACCACACAGCTGTGTTGGTTGAAGATACAGTCCACATCTGGGGAGGTTTTCCTTGGTGCAAAGTGCTTTATGCATTTGATGTTGACTCCCACAGATGGTTCCAACCCAGGGTTTCTGGAAATGTTCCAGAGGCGAGGAGGTTCCACTCAGCCTGTGTGTTGGAGAAGGTCATGTTTATCCATGGAGGAAACACCAAGCTGACTGGATACACTAATGACATGTACAAGTTGGACACCAGCACGATGATCTGGACTCTAATTAACACCAGAGGAACTCCACCTCCTGCTTCAAACTGTCACTCTGCCACCATCATTGGTACCAAGATGTTTGTATTCGGGGGCTGGAGGGGGTACCAGGGGGTCTACAACAGCATCAGAGTGTTTGACACAGAGACAAACGCCTGGCTGGACACACCTTCTGCGCAACTTCTACCAGAAGGATGCTGGTGTTATTCAGCATTTATCTGCAATGGAGAACTGTACATATTTGGTGGCTACAACGGTAAAGGTAACCAGACCTTCAATGATGTGTGGAAATTAAGTCCAGAGACCTTCTCCTGGAAGAAGGTTGAGCCCAAGGGGAAAGGACCATGTCTAATGCGTGGTATGTGCTGTTGCATTGTGGGAGATCGTATCATCCTCTTTGGAGGAGATAAAGGAGATCAAGGAGATCGCACTAACTCTGATGAGCTGTTCATCTTAGACTTGAGTCCTTGTCTTAAGACGTTATGCAAGCTAGAAGTTATTCAGTACGCTCTGGACCAATCAGAACTCCCACACGACATCAGGTGGGAACTGGCAGCCATGGCAACCAATGTCAACAGACGACAACAACAGACGTCTACAAGCTCACCTGTCAATGTAGATTGGCTAGTTCAACTATTCAAAAAATGTTTTTCAAAAAAGTAAAAAAGAAAGAAAGGTAAAGAAGTTGAAGGATAAGGGGTTTAGAGGTGATGGAAATGGAGCCCTGTGTCTACTAGACAGGATAAAACAAATCTACCCTAATCTGATCACTGCAAATACCCAACATTTACCTTAACCCAAGATGGCCTTATTGATAACCTATTATAAGGCAATAATATCTAAATTTCATTTTGCTTTAAGTAACATGTGACGTGATAAACTAGGGGGGTTTCATGTAGTTTTGCATGAAAAACACTCCTTGAACTAAATTTGGCCATAGCCACTTACCCAAATGTTCACACAAAAACACCAAGCTGGCTATAGGGGGCGCTAGCTCCCCTCAAAGAGCCAGATTGCAAAATGCTTGTCATTCAGCCTCACTTAGAGTTGCTCAGTGGACGTGTCTCTCACACAGCGATATGGAGAAAAATATCACACCCGCGTGACGTGAGCGGCACTGTTATCACCATACATCACATTCCGTGCCCAGCCAGTCAGCTTGAGAACATTCTGCGCACGCACGCACGCTCACACACACACACACACACACACACACACAAACACACACACACACACAGCCTCAAAATACAACACAGCTCAGTGTTAGGGAACCCTGTAGCGTGTAGAAGACCCATAGATCCATAGACCCCACGGTAGCCGCAATGAAGTAATAAATATAGCAATAGAGTTCAAAGGGTGCAGATGAAGAAAAGCTGCACTAATTGACGTCGTTAAGGCGTGCATGGCAACAGTTTTTGTCTCGTGTGATGTCACAACAGAAGATATTAGATGATGCACCGTGTTGAAAATGACTGTAGACGTCGAGAGAGAGAAGAGAGCGAGACAGACAGACAGACAGACAGACAGACAGACAGACAGACAGACAGTCAGACAGACAGACAGACAGACAGACAGACAGACAGACAGAGTGATGTTGTCTTGGACCGTTTCCAAAGCAGGAGGACCAAAGCGAGTCCATCCTGCTGCTGTAGCAGTGAGGAACAAACTGTATTCCTTTGGAGGCTACTGTGGTGGATGGACCATCAACGACATGGAACAGATGGATGTCCATGTCTTAAACACAGTGTCTTTATGCTGGAAGAAGTTACCTCCAGTGGAAGACTATTCAGACGGTCACCTTGAGGTTCCATCCATGCGCTACGACCACACAGCTGTGTTGGTTGAAGATACAGTCCACATCTGGGGAGGTTTTCCTTGGTGCAAAGTGCTTTATGCATTTGATGTTGACTCCCACAGATGGTTCCAACCCAGGGTTTCTGGAAATGTTCCAGAGGCGAGGAGGTTCCACTCAGCCTGTGTGTTGGAGAAGGTCATGTTTATCCATGGAGGAAACACCAAGCTGACTGGATACACTAATGACATGTACAAGTTGGACACCAGCACGATGATCTGGACTCTAATTAACACCAGAGGAACTCCACCTCCTGCTTCAAACTGTCACTCTGCCACCATCATTGGTACCAAGATGTTTGTATTCGGGGGCTGGAGGGGGTACCAGGGGGTCTACAACAGCATCAGAGTGTTTGACACAGAGACAAACGCCTGGCTGGACACACCTTCTGCGCAACTTCTACCAGAAGGATGCTGGTGTTATTCAGCATTTATCTGCAATGGAGAACTGTACATATTTGGTGGCTACAACGGTAAAGGTAACCAGACCTTCAATGATGTGTGGAAATTAAGTCCAGAGACCTTCTCCTGGAAGAAGGTTGAGCCCAAGGGGAAAGGACCATGTCTAATGCGTGGTATGTGCTGTTGCATTGTGGGAGATCGTATCATCCTCTTTGGAGGAGATAAAGGAGATCAAGGAGATCGCACTAACTCTGATGAGCTGTTCATCTTAGACTTGAGTCCTTGTCTTAAGACGTTATGCAAGCTAGAAGTTATTCAGTACGCTCTGGACCAATCAGAACTCCCACACGACATCAGGTGGGAACTGGCAGCCATGGCAACCAATGTCAACAGACGACAACAACAGACGTCTACAAGCTCACCTGTCAATGTAGATTGGCTAGTTCAACTATTCAAAAAATGTTTTTCAAAAAAGTAAAAAAGAAAGAAAGGTAAAGAAGTTGAAGGATAAGGGGTTTAGAGGTGATGGAAATGGAGCCCTGTGTCTACTAGACAGGATAAAACAAATCTACCCTAATCTGATCACTGCAAATACCCAACATTTACCTTAACCCAAGATGGCCTTATTGATAACCTATTATAAGGCAATAATATCTAAATTTCATTTTGCTTTAAGTAACATGTGACGTGATAAACTAGGGGGGTTTCATGTAGTTTTGCATGAAAAACACTCCTTGAACTAAATTTGGCCATAGCCACTTACCCAAATGTTCACACAAAAACACCAAGCTGGCTATAGGGGGCGCTAGCTCCCCTCAAAGAGCCAGATTGCAAAATGCTTGTCATTCAGCCTCACTTAGAGTTGCTCAGTGGACGTGTCTCTCACACAGCGATATGGAGAAAAATATCACACCCGCGTGACGTGAGCGGCACTGTTATCACCATACATCACATTCCGTGCCCAGCCAGTCAGCTTGAGAACATTCTGCGCACGCACGCACGCTCACACACACACACACACACACACACACACACAAACACACACACACACACAGCCTCAAAATACAACACAGCTCAGTGTTAGGGAACCCTGTAGCGTGTAGAAGACCCATAGATCCATAGACCCCACGGTAGCCGCAATGAAGTAATAAATATAGCAATAGAGTTCAAAGGGTGCAGATGAAGAAAAGCTGCACTAATTGACGTCGTTAAGGCGTGCATGGCAACAGTTTTTGTCTCGTGTGATGTCACAACAGAAGATATAAGATGATGCACCGTGTTGAAAATGACTGTAGACGTCGAGAGAGAGAAGAGAGCGAGACAGACAGACAGACAGACAGACAGACAGACAGACAGACAGACAGTCAGACAGACAGACAGACAGACAGACAGACAGACAGACAGAGTGATGTTGTCTTGGACCGTTTCCAAAGCAGGAGGACCAAAGCGAGTCCATCCTGCTGCTGTAGCAGTGAGGAACAAACTGTATTCCTTTGGAGGCTACTGTGGTGGATGGACCATCAACGACATGGAACAGATGGATGTCCATGTCTTAAACACAGTGTCTTTATGCTGGAAGAAGTTACCTCCAGTGGAAGACTATTCAGACGGTCACCTTGAGGTTCCATCCATGCGCTACGACCACACAGCTGTGTTGGTTGAAGATACAGTCCACATCTGGGGAGGTTTTCCTTGGTGCAAAGTGCTTTATGCATTTGATGTTGACTCCCACAGATGGTTCCAACCCAGGGTTTCTGGAAATGTTCCAGAGGCGAGGAGGTTCCACTCAGCCTGTGTGTTGGAGAAGGTCATGTTTATCCATGGAGGAAACACCAAGCTGACTGGATACACTAATGACATGTACAAGTTGGACACCAGCACGATGATCTGGACTCTAATTAACACCAGAGGAACTCCACCTCCTGCTTCAAACTGTCACTCTGCCACCATCATTGGTACCAAGATGTTTGTATTCGGGGGCTGGAGGGGGTACCAGGGGGTCTACAACAGCATCAGAGTGTTTGACACAGAGACAAACGCCTGGCTGGACACACCTTCTGCGCAACTTCTACCAGAAGGATGCTGGTGTTATTCAGCATTTATCTGCAATGGAGAACTGTACATATTTGGTGGCTACAACGGTAAAGGTAACCAGACCTTCAATGATGTGTGGAAATTAAGTCCAGAGACCTTCTCCTGGAAGAAGGTTGAGCCCAAGGGGAAAGGACCATGTCTAATGCGTGGTATGTGCTGTTGCATTGTGGGAGATCGTATCATCCTCTTTGGAGGAGATAAAGGAGATCAAGGAGATCGCACTAACTCTGATGAGCTGTTCATCTTAGACTTGAGTCCTTGTCTTAAGACGTTATGCAAGCTAGAAGTTATTCAGTACGCTCTGGACCAATCAGAACTCCCACACGACATCAGGTGGGAACTGGCAGCCATGGCAACCAATGTCAACAGACGACAACAACAGACGTCTACAAGCTCACCTGTCAATGTAGATTGGCTAGTTCAACTATTCAAAAAATGTTTTTCAAAAAAGTAAAAAAGAAAGAAAGGTAAAGAAGTTGAAGGATAAGGGGTTTAGAGGTGATGGAAATGGAGCCCTGTGTCTACTAGACAGGATAAAACAAATCTACCCTAATCTGATCACTGCAAATACCCAACATTTACCTTAACCCAAGATGGCCTTATTGATAACCTATTATAAGGCAATAATATCTAAATTTCATTTTGCTTTAAGTAACATGTGACGTGATAAACTAGGGGGGTTTCATGTAGTTTTGCATGAAAAACACTCCTTGAACTAAATTTGGCCATAGCCACTTACCCAAATGTTCACACAAAAACACCAAGCTGGCTATAGGGGGCGCTAGCTCCCCTCAAAGAGCCAGATTGCAAAATGCTTGTCATTCAGCCTCACTTAGAGTTGCTCAGTGGACGTGTCTCTCACACAGCGATATGGAGAAAAATATCACACCCGCGTGACGTGAGCGGCACTGTTATCACCATACATCACATTCCGTGCCCAGCCAGTCAGCTTGAGAACATTCTGCGCACGCACGCACGCTCACACACACACACACACACACACACACACACAAACACACACACACACACAGCCTCAAAATACAACACAGCTCAGTGTTAGGGAACCCTGTAGCGTGTAGAAGACCCATAGATCCATAGACCCCACGGTAGCCGCAATGAAGTAATAAATATAGCAATAGAGTTCAAAGGGTGCAGATGAAGAAAAGCTGCACTAATTGACGTCGTTAAGGCGTGCATGGCAACAGTTTTTGTCTCGTGTGATGTCACAACAGAAGATATAAGATGATGCACCGTGTTGAAAATGACTGTAGACGTCGAGAGAGAGAAGAGAGCGAGACAGACAGACAGACAGACAGACAGACAGACAGACAGACAGACAGTCAGACAGACAGACAGACAGACAGACAGACAGACAGACAGAGTGATGTTGTCTTGGACCGTTTCCAAAGCAGGAGGACCAAAGCGAGTCCATCCTGCTGCTGTAGCAGTGAGGAACAAACTGTATTCCTTTGGAGGCTACTGTGGTGGATGGACCATCAACGACATGGAACAGATGGATGTCCATGTCTTAAACACAGTGTCTTTATGCTGGAAGAAGTTACCTCCAGTGGAAGACTATTCAGACGGTCACCTTGAGGTTCCATCCATGCGCTACGACCACACAGCTGTGTTGGTTGAAGATACAGTCCACATCTGGGGAGGTTTTCCTTGGTGCAAAGTGCTTTATGCATTTGATGTTGACTCCCACAGATGGTTCCAACCCAGGGTTTCTGGAAATGTTCCAGAGGCGAGGAGGTTCCACTCAGCCTGTGTGTTGGAGAAGGTCATGTTTATCCATGGAGGAAACACCAAGCTGACTGGATACACTAATGACATGTACAAGTTGGACACCAGCACGATGATCTGGACTCTAATTAACACCAGAGGAACTCCACCTCCTGCTTCAAACTGTCACTCTGCCACCATCATTGGTACCAAGATGTTTGTATTCGGGGGCTGGAGGGGGTACCAGGGGGTCTACAACAGCATCAGAGTGTTTGACACAGAGACAAACGCCTGGCTGGACACACCTTCTGCGCAACTTCTACCAGAAGGATGCTGGTGTTATTCAGCATTTATCTGCAATGGAGAACTGTACATATTTGGTGGCTACAACGGTAAAGGTAACCAGACCTTCAATGATGTGTGGAAATTAAGTCCAGAGACCTTCTCCTGGAAGAAGGTTGAGCCCAAGGGGAAAGGACCATGTCTAATGCGTGGTATGTGCTGTTGCATTGTGGGAGATCGTATCATCCTCTTTGGAGGAGATAAAGGAGATCAAGGAGATCGCACTAACTCTGATGAGCTGTTCATCTTAGACTTGAGTCCTTGTCTTAAGACGTTATGCAAGCTAGAAGTTATTCAGTACGCTCTGGACCAATCAGAACTCCCACACGACATCAGGTGGGAACTGGCAGCCATGGCAACCAATGTCAACAGACGACAACAACAGACGTCTACAAGCTCACCTGTCAATGTAGATTGGCTAGTTCAACTATTCAAAAAATGTTTTTCAAAAAAGTAAAAAAGAAAGAAAGGTAAAGAAGTTGAAGGATAAGGGGTTTAGAGGTGATGGAAATGGAGCCCTGTGTCTACTAGACAGGATAAAACAAATCTACCCTAATCTGATCACTGCAAATACCCAACATTTACCTTAACCCAAGATGGCCTTATTGATAACCTATTATAAGGCAATAATATCTAAATTTCATTTTGCTTTAAGTAACATGTGACGTGATAAACTAGGGGGGTTTCATGTAGTTTTGCATGAAAAACACTCCTTGAACTAAATTTGGCCATAGCCACTTACCCAAATGTTCACACAAAAACACCAAGCTGGCTATAGGGGGCGCTAGCTCCCCTCAAAGAGCCAGATTGCAAAATGCTTGTCATTCAGCCTCACTTAGAGTTGCTCAGTGGACGTGTCTCTCACACAGCGATATGGAGAAAAATATCACACCCGCGTGACGTGAGCGGCACTGTTATCACCATACATCACATTCCGTGCCCAGCCAGTCAGCTTGAGAACATTCTGCGCACGCACGCACGCTCACACACACACACACACACACACACACACAAACACACACACACACACAGCCTCAAAATACAACACAGCTCAGTGTTAGGGAACCCTGTAGCGTGTAGAAGACCCATAGATCCATAGACCCCACGGTAGCCGCAATGAAGTAATAAATATAGCAATAGAGTTCAAAGGGTGCAGATGAAGAAAAGCTGCACTAATTGACGTCGTTAAGGCGTGCATGGCAACAGTTTGTGTCTCGTGTGATGTCACACCAGAAGATATAAGATGATGCACCGTGTTGAAAATGACTGTAGACGTTGAGAGAGAGAAGACAGACAGACAGACAGACAGACAGACAGACAGACAGACAGACAGACAGACAGACAGACAGACAGACAGACAGACAGACAGACAGACAGACAGACAGACAGACAGACAGACAGATATTGTCTTGGACCGTTTCCAAAGCAGGAGGACCAAAGCAAGTCTATCATGCCGCTGTAGCAGTGAGGAATAAACTGTATTCCTTTGGAGGCTACTGTGATGGAGGGCCCTTCAACAACATGGAACAGATGGATGTCCATGTCTTCAACACAGTGTCTTTAAGCTGGAAGAAGTTACCTCCAGTGGAACGTGGAAGAGGAGACGGTCACCTTGAGGTTCCATCCATGCGCTGCGGCCACACAGCTGTGTTGGTTGAAGATACAGTCTACATCTGGGGAGGGTCTGGGGGAGGTGCTTCATGCATTTGATGTTGACTCCCACAGATTGTTCCAACCCAGGCTTTCTGGGACTGTTCCAGAGGCGAGGAGGTGCCACTCAGCCTGTGTGTTGGAGAAGGTCATGTTTATCCATGCAGGAGACACCAAGCTGACTGGAAACACTAATGACATGTACAAGTTGGACACCAGCACACTAGTCTGGATTTTAATTAACACCAGAGGAACTCCACCTCCTGATTCATCAGCTCACTCTGCTACCATCATTGGTACCAAGATGTTTGTATCAGTATTATACAGTATTACATGTATTAGTATGTACTGTACCAGGCTTATACAGTATAAGTACTAGTACTGCTAGTGTGCAACAAAAAGTATGCACCCGACAGAGTGCAGTTCTAGTTAATTATATTTCCGGGCGTGTGATTGGACCTTTAATGATGATAAATATAATCTACACTTCTACAGTATAGCCCATATATGAGATCAGACAACTGGGGGAGTGACCATTAAACACCCATAACATGCTCCTGGTGCTGGAGCTGATTTCTGGATTAGACATCCAGGCAAAATGCTGTGGAATTGACTTTTTACAGTTGATCAGGCAAATGGTAGCTGACAGCCAACAGAGGGCTCATGGAAATGTGGTGCTCTCTCCGCTCATGTAGGCCAGCGAGGAGTCAAGCTAAAATGTATTAGACTTGAGGATTGAATTTATTCATGCAGCGAGCATATACTGCATTCAGTCGGAATCTCAAGAGACTGTTGTATCAAAGCTAGTCTGAATGGTATCAGAGATGGGGCAGCCTCTGCATTTACTTTCTATCGCCAGTGGATTTGGTGACAATTTTGAAATGACGTAAGCCTGACCTTCGTAACCTGTAAGTAAAGTGTAATGTAGCCTCCAGGTACAGTATACGTGGGCAATTAACTATGTCATAAACTCTGAAGTTGGGGAGAAAAAGGGGCTAAAAAAAAGCACACAGAGTGTTTGAATGCTGTAGCTAACATGGCGGTATAATTATATCCTACAGCCAATCGTAATTAATTGCATCAGGTAGAGCAGCGTCGTCTCTAGACATGGCATTACAGGAAGCCACATCTGAGAACAGAGTGGTCCTTTACGGTCCTGGGACGATGCATCTTTCTAAAACGGTTAGTCCCAATACTTGTAATTCTGATTGGCTGATTACCGTCACGTGACCGTTGTAAATTTCACCGATAACCCACACCAATCATTCCCATGCTAATTCCGCAGCTCTGTAGCTGTACTGGGGTTAGGGGAGCGCTCGGTTGCCTTACAAACCCATGCCGTGCGGGCGTCTAAGCACCGCCCGGCTCATATTATGACTGTGAATGTGTGGCTCCAGACACCCCCGTAAAGACATGAAGCGCTATTCTCCCGTCACATAGCCTATACTTGCTGAGCAAAACAAGGAAGTGATGTGGCTCACTCTGGTGGCGCAAAGCGTAGCTACTTTTGTGAATGTAATAGTTTTATTATGTTAATATTGCTATATGTTTGTAACCGTTTTAGAAAAGCAATAAGCGTGGGGTCTGCCTACGCCTCCCAGCCATTGTAAAATATAGCCGGTAACCTGAGACCTCTCGTGGCTTATTGCTTTACTATAGAATCAGAAGCAGGGGGTTTCTTGACCAAAGTCAATGGGATTCATGTATTGGATTTACATTATTGCTAATAGGCTACTAATGTGTTTGTTCCGCAAGATATAACCTTTATAATTGAACACCCATTGTATGATTTATAAAGCTAATTATGCAATCACCGGCCCGGGAGTGAAGACTATAACATTAATTTGCACTGTAACAAAACTGTCAGAATGTCACAACCACGAATGATTGTGTGTATGGCGCGTGATGACATTTAATGTCCGCATCAATGTCTGTATAGGCTAATTTAGCCTTGTTGACAAACACCTTTTTCCTATGCCATGCTATGTGTCTGTGTGTAGGCTACCCCAAAGCCATGATTTCATTGGCTGAGCAATGTGTGTACCGCAAAGCCATGGTTTCATTAATAATAATAAAATACTCCTCCTCCACGTCATCAGTGCCCATACCCGAAGGTGGGGTTGGCGAAAGGGCCTTTCTGTGTCGATTTTGCATGTTATCCCCGTGTCCCCTACCCTCACAAAAAACATGCAGTAATCCTGGTCACTAAACTACCTCCCCCTGGCCAGCCGGGGCGCCTGATGGAGGGGAAAGGAACTGGTTGGAATAACGTGTTCCTTCCACACTCTACGTCCAACCAGGGAAACTCCCCCCCTGTCAGGTGTAAAGGATCAACTTGGACACTCAGGCATGAAGGAAGCATGAGTTCAAGTCCGTTGCTCTCCCCTTGTCCCCCATATATGGGGACTAGGTTGGTGGAGGGTGTGTAGAGCCCAGGATCACATTAGATGATTGACACAGGGGTGAAAAATTGGTTACAAAATCGTGGGATAAAAAATATATAAAAAAAAATATGCTAACTCGTTTCCTGGTTTTGGGAGGGTCTACACACTTCACAACTAAGTCCATTAAGGGTGCTTCTCTTGGTCACTGGTAATGAATGGGTCACTTGAGCAATAGAGCATATTATTCACATGGCTGCCATGTTGGCATTACAAAAGCAGGGTGGCAACCAAGCCCCCAGTAAGGCTATATGATTATCTATTATACATTGGAGAAGTGGTACCCAATACGTTGTACCCAGAAGAAACCCAAAGCCACAACAGCTACGTCGCTATTGCAACACCCACAACACCATCTTACACACTACAACCACACACACTCACACAGCAGTGACGTCACACACTTACCCTTCGCAGTGTTCGCGACCTATCTCCTCCTGTCGCGTCCCTCGCCAACGCTGACCACCAGCCGACAAACAATGGCCGTTGCATTGCCACTAATAAGGCCTCACTTCCACACTCACGCCGCCAATGCATTTGTTTAATACAAACATTATCCCCACCATCACCCACACCCCCGAGGCTTCCCTACACGGAACACTAACCACTGCTGCCTATGCTGTTGCCCCAACAGGTCCAGAAACAAGGCCTTTAACCACGCTACTTACATACACTACAACTCGCTTACAATTCGCAAACCTGGCAACACTGCCCTGTGTTCTAATAGGCCCACCAGGCCCGCCCCCACACTACCTTTCACAGTCTCACAATCGGCAGCCATCTTGCTTTTTATTTATATGGGCGAGTGGAAATTTAATGCAAATAAATTAATTATAGGTCCAGCAAGCAAATCATGATGGTCTGTTTGTGCTCAATAGGTCACAATAACATTCCGATTTTAGGTGTTGTGTTTTGTATGACATTTTGGCCAGTAGTTTTATATCTATCTCAGCTTTTGCCTGATAGCACACATGCTAACAGTGGTGACCACAACGTTAGCAGCATTTGATGACAGGTTGCCATAGCAACGTACAGTGTGCGCAGACCTAACGTGAGTTGTTTACCACAGAAACACACGATGTAACATCATAACTCATGTAACCTTGTGTGTCTAGATTGCCCGTTTTTTATTTGACCAAGACAGACCATGCTAACGGTGTTAGCGCGTTAGCATCACACAGCTTACAGGCTCATTGTTGCATGTAGAATACTTTCAAACATGACAATCCAAACGTTTTTAATGTGAGATGTTCTGGTGAGTTGGTGATCACAGAGGATTGTGTATTATATCAACCTGGGACGCCACGCCACACACACACACACACACACACACATGGGACGCCACGCCACACACACACACACACACACACACACACACACACACACACACAGAGGAATAGCCTGCAGACAATTTCCTTCTTCCCATAGTGCGCAGCAACGTAATCTGGAATTTCATGCCCAAGAGACTGGCATGAAATTCTAGTATCCAACGTTGAAGATGCCACTACCTACTGGCGATGTGGGATTTGCAGCACTTTAATGGAAGTGGACGGACGTTCAAGCCCGGACCTCAAAACTGAGGTCTGGGGCTAGGCTAGGCTAAACCTCCGCTCGCTCGAGCCATTGAGTTATAATTATAACAAGGATTGTCATGTAACAAGGATTACATGAAATGAGTATGAACATCGACATTCCATCAATCAATCCATCAATGAATCAATCAGACAGACACAAGCAGAAACATAATTAATTTCAAGTAATACATAACAATCCATGGCAATTTACATTCAGTCACTCACAGGAGTCCCTCTGTGGCTTCGTACACACATGAAGAACAACTGTTCTGTGCTCTGCTTGTGTTTCATGGCCGCCCCAATGCTTTTCCAATGGAAGTCACATGGTTTGACCAAACACTTGTGTTTGATTGGGGGGAGGGGGGCATGTAATCCTTGTTACAAAACGCCACTGAGCAACTTCCACTGAAATGAATAGCAGGAGGGGGGGGGCTAACGCTCCAGTTCAGTCTCTATCCTTTATAGCTCTATGGTGGCAACGGGGTGGCATCCTATTAGCATAATGGCAAGATGGCCGCTCTCTTTATTCCTCTATTCTATCTCCCTCGTGATAATAACATAACCCCATACTGTAGTTTTGTCAAATTAATAATTCAACGTCATTTTAAATTCCTTTTACCATCTATACATGCTCTCATTAAAAAGAATAATTTATTTACTCCTTCTACCATAGACTCATCATTTATTAGGTGGTAGGCCTATGATATGATGTTCTGGGACTTATAGGTGCTTTAAGGACTTGTATAAGGACAATATATTCCATAATTTTTCTTCCCTCTGATCTTAATTCAATCTTTCTTGCGTTGACAACTTCTTCAGATATCTCTTAGTAGCCTATTCGGTTCATTTCTACATCTTCCTAATAATCTGAAATGGGGGGGAAAGAAACTGCTCCAAAATGTTACCGACTGAAAATGTGGGTTTGTTTCAGACAGTTATACATTCATCTTATCTCTTATAACTGACGTTAATACACAGCTATTACAAATAAATTGGAAGGAGAATTGAGCACGGAGTTGACAGATAAGTGGTCGGCAGACACTTTAATCAAGTCAACCACATCATGTACTGTACATGTCTCAGTCAATCTTCCGCCGTATAGTCTGAAAACCCACCTCTTCAGACTCCACCATGGCCCGTAAGCACTTGCCCTAGCAACATGATTCATGATAACTACTTTTTATATATGTGACGTATGCCATGCTTTTGTTTTTGCTTAAATGTAAGTCGCTCTGGATCAAGAGCGTCTGCTAAATGACTAAATTGTAATTCAACTGAAAGTATAGGGCCTCCGTCACACGTTCAAAACAGAGACAGAACACGTCGATCCTGAGTGTGATCGCTGTGCCCAGACACAAGCACACCTCACACATACTACAGTATAGACACAAGCACACCTCACACATGCTCAATGGAAGTCACGTGGTTTGACCAAAACACAGTGTTTGGTCAAACCATGTGACTTCCATTGGAAAAGCATTGGGGCGGCCATGAAACACAAGCAGAGCACAGAACAGTTGTTCTTTATGTGTGTATACATACGAAGCCACAGAGGGACTCCTGTGAGTGACTGAATGGAAATTGCCATGGATTTTTTTGTATTACTTGAAATTAATTATGTTTCTGCTTGTGTCTGATTGATTCATTGATGGATGGAATGATTGATTGATTGATGGAATGTCGATGTTCATACTAATTTCATGTAATCCTTGATTCCTTTTGGGGGCAATATACTGTACAATGCGGTACAATGTTTATCGCTTCCTCCAACGCAGTCGTTTTGATATTTTTGACATCCTATTTCTGTCTGACCTATATTTTATCCGCCTTCTCTGTTGACCAGCCCACATGGTTATATATATATATATACGTTACAAATTGCTCAACCTTTTGGACTCCTCTGTTCTCACCCTCTCCGACAGAGAAGTTAACCAGCTGTGTACCAGAGTGACTTACACCAGACGTCTTATTATTGGCCATCAAAGCGCTCGTCATGTTGAAAAGGAAAAAAATGGCTGTGCGATGGGTGTAGTGTATATATAGGACACAAGGGGAGGACACATGGGGACGTCAGAAGGATGCGCTAAGTGCATGGGCAATGACAGATAGTGCAGGTGCTATACGTGTAGACTAGAGGTGTGTGTGTGTGTGTGTGTGTGTGGGGGGGGGGGGGGGGCTGAGAGAGGGGGAGAGGGAGGGGGAGAGGGAGATGGGGAGGGAGAGAGAGAGGGAGAGAGGGGGGAGGGGGAGAGGGAGATCAGAGGGTATTGATATTTACAGCATGATGAGAGAGAGATGAGGGAGAGAGAGAGAGAGAGAGAGAGAGAGAGAGAGAGAGAGAGAGAGGGAGAGAGAGAGAGAGGGAGAGAGATCAGAAGGTATTGATATTTACAGCATGATGTGAATAACATGCTGTTATGCCATTCATTGCATCCTCTGTCGTTGCCACGTACATCAGACACAGATTGCTTGTTTCAGGAGGATCAGGATCTGCTTAATATACTGTTTATGTGGCACATTTATGAGTGGTCCATGTCTGCTTTTCCTCAGAGCTGTTTCTTAAACATGTGTAGCCCATATAGGCATAGGCTATACATATATTCCACATGTGCTGACTCATTGCAACCATGCAGGATCACATTCTGTTTTTTGCAGTATAGCAATAAATACATGAATCAGTGCTGTGGGATTTTATATAATCTATAGGCTATAACCTATATGTTTCAGCCTCCGAAATCCCAGCAGTAAACCTAATCCTTGCAGTTTGAATTATTCATTGGGTCCAATTATATCCTCAACATGATCATTATGTCATTTAAAATACAAGTGAAATGGTTTTAATTATCTGTATCCATATAGCCTATCTGGTTTAACAAATATGTGTGGTGCATCAAGAACAATAGAAGTTGAACATTTTGAGGTCTGGATTGTTTCCTTTTATGTTTCTGGGCTCTATATTCTGTTCTGTTGACTCTTCTGTTGAGGCTATACTCTTAAACTGATAATTATGGTCTGGAACTTCCAAACATTACATAATCCAAGCATCCCGCAGAATGAATGCATGTAACATAATATTTAAAAAGTCACTCTAATTTGCCTCCCCGTGGTGGCTGCTTTTACCCATAATAACAAGCGTATCCGTAGCACCGCGTGGGGCTATCCGTCATCACCGAGAGAGAGAGAGAGAGAGAGAGAGAGAGAGAGAGAGAGAGAGAGAGAGAGAGAGAGTCCCGCACCGACAGGACGTAGCCTACAGGTCGATCTGTATCTGTGTCGAAGAGAAGAGGAGGCACAGATCTGCATCCATCCCGGCCATCCCGTCCCGTCCTGTCCTGTCCTGTCCTGTCCCGTGTTCCGCGAGGTGCAGCCTCAAGACATGTAGGCTACATCAGTCATTATATATCCCGGTCCAGGAGAAGCAGTTTATCATCAGTATATAGACATATAGCAGTCCATCTATACTATATAGGGAGGGAATTATAGACACTGGAGAAAAGAAAGAAAAGGAAAGAAAGGAGAAATTAAAAAAGAAGACAGGGCGGGATACTGTATAAAGTATAGCCTATTATCTCATCTCATCTGAGCGGATAATACAGCGTCGACTAGGATGACAAACATCGAATGATCATCAAGGCTCATTAAGAGAAGGCGATTTAGCCACGATGTTATAGTCTGGCTGGGGTACCGTGCCGTGCCGGGTGTCGTGTGGGGTGCCGTGTGCTATACCGTGCCTTGTGTGTGTGTGTGTGTGTGTGTGTGTGTGTGTGTGTTTGTGTGTGGGTGTGTGTGTGCGTGCGTGCGTGCGTGTGGTGTGCCGCGTGCGTGTTCGCGTGATAGTCGAGGCTAGAAAGAGTCTCCTCGAAGCCGCGGATCGAGGAGGACGCTGGAACAGATCTGGGGAGGAGTCGAGGATCTTTACTGGAGGAAACACTCAGTCACCATGGACATTTAAAAAGTTGTTTTTCTTTTCTTCATTATTTATTATTATTATTATTATTATTATTATTATTATTATTATTATTATTATTATTATTATCATCAATTTTGGACCATATTATCGGACCTCAACATAGCCTATATACAGACAGACATAAGCAGAAAATAAAATCAACGGTACAAACGAAAATGCCTATAAACTACTAGGCTGAATTCCAGGGATATAAGACGCGCGCGGTGCTTGCAGGAGGACTCTTGAAGCTCAAGTGCAGATCAGCTCAGATTGAGACCGGCTGCGTGTCCTCCTCCTCCTCGCGGCTCATTGCACCGCGCCACGCCGCGCGGCACGGGCTTCTAAACGGCGCTTTAACGGGATATAAAAGGCAACGAACGAGGCGCAGCAGCCGCACGGACGGACCGGACGGACCGGAGCCAACGTCTCTCTCTCTCTCTCTCTCTCTCTCTCCCTCTCTCTCTCTCTCTCCCACTCTCTCTCTCTCTCTCCCTCTCTCTCTCCACCCGGAGGCTAGAACAGGGCGGATTCCAGCAGCTGCTGCATGCTGCTATACTTTTTTTTTACCTGGTGTTTTTAATGGCAAACTTAACGGGAAACTAATTGGAACACCTCGTCTGCCCCGGGGAGCCCTCGAGTGGTCGTCCTCTCCCTCCTCCTGCACCGTCCACGACAGACAGACAGACAGACAGACAGACAGACAGACAGACAGACAGACAGACAGACAGACAGACAGACAGACAGAAGCACTGACACACACGCTTTTTAGGAGGCGCGCGGAGCGGAGCGGAGTGCAGCAGGAGCGCAGAGACCGACGGCTTCTTTCCCGTGAAATGGATATTATTCTTCTCCTCATTTTGGATTTCGTGGTTTGACGCTATACGTGGTGTGGTGTGGCGAAAGGGAGTATATCGGCACATCTATCGATCTATCTATCCTGTAGATGTATCAGATAAACAACGCGTCTCAAGGATTGTTCGCCTGGGTTTGTTCTATACCGGAGGAAGTCTCATAGCTGGGTGGAAGTATTATAACCGGAGGGGACGGACCGCTGCAGCGCCTGCCTGACGCCGGGAGGAGAGAAGCGGGTTATTATACCGCGGTGGCTGGCCGGCCGGCCGGGAGGAACAGACACACACACAACAGAGACAGGTAAGGTTTACTGAGTGACTGACTGTTTTCTCCAGCCACTTTCTTTATCTCATCTGTGTGATCCATCTGTCCGCTGATATATCCCCCCCAACCCCCAGCCCCTTCATTCTGTTTCTTCTCACGTCTGAGGGGAGATGAGATTATATAGACTATACGTTGGCAATTTGGGTGGAGAGGTGAGGAGAGAGGGCAGACCGGGGAGGAGATAATGGCGGTGGTGGTGTTTGGTGTGTGTTCTCCTCGTGTGGGAGATGGAGGTGGTGATGCGAGTTAAAGATTAAAGGATGAAATGAAAGGTGTGTGTGTGTGTGTGTGTGTGTGTGTGTGTGTGTGTGTGTATAGGAGGAGGAGGAGGAGGACTCGAGAAGGCGAAAGAGAAAGTGTGTGTGTGTGTGTGTGTGTGTGTGTGTGTGTGTGTGTGTGTGTGTGTGTGTGTGTGTGTTTGGAGGGGGGACAATCATGAGAGGACCCCCGAAGATGGGAGGTGTAAATTGGGTGGGGGGGGGGGGGGGGGGGGGCTGGAGAGATGATGAGGAGGAAACACGAGGAAAGGAACCGAGACCGGCTAAGAGATTCACAGAGGAGCTGAGAGGGAGAGAGGGAGAGAGAGAGAGAGGTAAAGAGAGGTAGAGAGAGAGAGAGAGGGGGGAGAGGTAGAGGGAGGGAGGGGTAGAGGGGGAGAGGGAGAGGGAGAGAGAGAGAGAGAGAGAGAGAGAGAGAGAGGTAGAGAGAGGTAGAGAGAGAGAGGTAGAGAGGTAGAGAGAGAGAGAGAGAGAGAGAGAGAGAGAGATGTTGCAGGGGGAGGAAAGGAGGTGGAGGAGTTTCAAGGAGACAGTATAAGAAGAAAGGAAAGGCCTGTGAGGAGGTTGTTTGAGTTGAATTGAATGGAATGTCTGTATATAACACTATAGGATGGGGTAGAACACTGTGTGTGTGTGTGTGTGTGTGTGTGTGTGTGTGTGTGTGTGTGTGTGTGTGTGTGTGTGTGTGTGTGTGTGTGTGTGTGTGTGTGCGCGCGCCAGCGCGCACAAAGGGGGGAGGAGGGCAATAAAGACGACGGCTTGCTTGGAAAATGGAAAAGTAGAGCAATCTGGGAGCAGGAAAAGGGAAGGAGGCTATAGCGAGGGGAAGTCGTTAGGAAGACAGGTGGGTAGAGGATGGGCGTCGAGAACAGGCACAGCGGCAGTCTGGCCGCCTGCCCGGCCTGCATGTGGACCGGGCCCAGAAGAGGTACGGTACGGTAGGGTACGGTACGGCTGCACACAATGCTCCAGGCAGGGCAGGCACCATGGTGGACTGTAGATACATACAGCCCCACAACAATGCTCCAGGCAGGCACCATGGTTGACTGTAGATACTGTATAAGGCCCCACAATGCTCCTGCAGGCAGGTGGACTGTAGAGAGACTGTATATCCACGTTTTTCCCCGCCAAGGTATACTGCATGGGGCTCCTTGTGTGTGTGTGTGTGCTTTGCTTCCTTCAAGGCCGCGTTGCCATGTCTGCTTATTATTATTATAAGCATCCTTTGACTTGTTTTTGAGTGGTGCAACCACTCCAAGGAACAGCAGTGTCCGTGTTCACCTGTGTGTTCACCTATTATGTGTCTATTATGACTATGAGTACCAGTAGGGGCGCTGTTGTGCCAGAAACAGAGAGAGGGATACCGCTGTACTGTTGCCTGCTAATGAGAGGGAGAGAGAGAGGTGGGGGGGGGGGGGGGGGGGGGGGGAGTTGCTCCATGCACTCAGTTCACACGGGTGTGATTTTTCTGTAAAGGTGCACTTTCAAATACATGATTGGTAGTTGCTGGTTGCTGTGTTTTTTGGGGCTTGATTCTAAAGTGTACAGTATAGTTGCTTATTTGGGCTTGCTTCCACATTTCTTCACATCAAGGAACCCCAGATTAATATGTATACATAATCGTCCACAGACATCCATCTGAACATATTTTGTTTTAAATGTTTTAAAATATATTTATTCTCAATGTGTTTTTAAATAACGGATGTACACGACCTCAACAATGTGTCGCTGTGTGAGCTTGTAGATCAGCTATTGTCATTTGTGCTTGTTTTCATAGACCTGGGCCACTTGTTTTCTCTTGCAAAACTGGCAACACGGCAAGAGAAAGAGGAACTTATATGCACACACAAACGCAATGCACTCTGGGCTGTGAGAAAGGGTTGAATATAATAGTCGCCTCTCCGTGTGATATGAGAGAGAGAGAGAGAGAGAGAGAGAGAGAGAGAGAGGGGGGGGGGGGGGGGGTGTATGTGGAGAGGAGGTACAGTTGCGTACAGTTACATCCAACCCTCTGCTGTGTCAGCTCAGCGGTTCTGCTTGCACCTTGCATGGCAATCCATGGTCGTAAGAACAACCTCCCATTTGCATTTTGATGGAAACGTTAACACGACTCTAAGCCTAACATTAAAGAGTGTGCAAACACCTTTTTATTGACAGGAGGGGGTGGGGAAGGGGGGGGGGGGGGCAGGTGGAGTGCGGGGGAGGCTCAGATCTCAATCTTTCTTGCGGAAATGCTTTCTCATGTTTTACATGTGGCTTAATTACAAGCTCCGTTGATCAATATACGCGATCTTTGGTGGGGCGAAATCAGATTCCGGTAATTGGTTTGCTGACATTTGTGTCAACCTTTCAATCAATCGTGCACCCGTCTCAACGTGCATGTTGGGCTCAGGGGACCCCCCCCCCCCCCCCCCCCCGTATCCAACGTAGCATCTTGATATATGTCCAATCCAAAGGGAGACTTTAATCCATTTTGGGCGGAAACCCCTTTTTTTGTTAGCATTATGTTATGCTTTAGCTATTGAAAAATAGCAGATCCACAAGCTTATAGCGCGCTACGAGCTTGTAGGTCTGCTATTTTAGAAAAATCGAAGAACCACTGACATAGAAACATGGCTTTTTCAGAAAACTGTCAGGATGTAGAAGACATTTTTAGAATCTGATCTCAGGTCAAAATGGGTTAATGTCATGGTATTTGATTGGGGGGCGTAATCTGATTTTTGAATATATTTTCCGAACGTTATCAACAGTATATACCTGTAGGTGCTGAAAATGTGATTTGACGCTCAACTATAACATCTGCTATATTTGAACTGGAATCTCAATATAATAGCATCTGTAATTGGCATGATATTTATAGAGAGATTATTATTCCCCCTCCCCCTCTTTTTATGCTGGCGATGCTGTTTGATCCAAAGATGTGTGTGTGTGTGTGTGTGTGTGCATTCGTGTGCGTGCGTGCGTGCGTGCGTGTGTAAAAAAAAATGAAATCTGGGCGCAGAGCCATCAATGTGTAAAACGTGCAGGGCATTCATTTTGAAATGTATATCTTGGTACAGTGCATGGCAGGGCACCACTGGGACCTCTATGCAATATGCTGGGGCCAGCATTTCAACTGTAGTGTCCTCCTGGCTCTCTCTCTCTCTCTCTCTCTCTCTCTCTGTCCCTCATCCATCCCGTCCATCTCCGGTGGTCCTTGAGGGCGATCCAGTTGGTCCCTCTCCACAGCTAAATGGTGGAGAACCAAATGGACGCTTATAGATATATTTAACTCTTGAGAGCGTAACGTGAAACGAAATGGACACGTATACGCGTGTCCACATTTTGGTTTCATTTCAACCCACCTATGCTTTCTATGGCCTTATAGGCAGCTCCCGGCAGGATCCGCCGGGAGAATCAAGACGCTGCTGTGCGACTTGAGAGGTGTGTGTGTGTGTGTGTTTGTCAATTTAACAAAGGTGCAGACGATCAGAAATCAGCAGAGAGTGATCGACGTTTGCACTACTCTACTCTATATGCCGAATTTAAGTGGACTCGGCCCCAGAGTTTAATTTTTTTCTCCCTGAAAAATAAAACGTCTGGGTTTCTATACACACTGATTCCCGGCCAATCTGTTTTTTTGTTCACCTTCATACGCCTGGTATATATATATGATTGGCCATATTGCGTTTGTATCATACTGTATAGGCCTGTGGCGAAGCCTATACTCACTTCTAATGATGAGCACCCTATAGGCTCGTTTCTGAACTGACATCACGTCGTGTAGGCCTATACGTACTAGGCATGTGGTGAGATCGCACGTTAAGCGATCGCACATCAAGCAAACCTCACTGCGAGTTATGTCGCCTATACGTTCCGCACCGTTGTGTCAATGACTTAACTATACATGCTACCTGTTATTAGCTTATAGCACTCTATACCCGAGCTATAGCGCAGTGGTTGGATGGCAGGGAGCGCTCGTTTTGGTTCACTCCACCGCTTTGGTTGCGCCACTTGTATTCTGGAACAGCTCTCTTTTTAACCCATTTTGGTGTTTTTTAAACATTATGTTATAATTTAGCTATTGAAAAATAGCAGATCTTACAAGCTCGTAGCACGCCACCGAGTGTCGCTCTACGAGCTTGTAGGTCTGCTATTTATTTGAGTGGTGCAACCACTCCTACAACCAGCAATGTCCGTGTACCTACCTGTGTACCTGTGTCAGTGAGCACGAGTATGTGACTTATTAATACCAGTAGGGGGCGCCAGAAACGGAGAGAGGGGGTAGTGCTGTGCCTGCTAATGAGAGAGAGAGAGAGAGAGAGAGAGAGAGGGGGGGGGGGGGGGTGAACGTGTTGGATGATCTCAAACTTCTTTGTGCGTTTATACATGGTCAGGCTATTTCAACTATCACTAGATCAGTAAAGCATGCACTGGGGGCATATACTGTACTTTTAAATGGTCATCACTATTGGAAGTCGATTCATTAAGGCAGTGCAAATCCACAAGGTGCTAGTGCAGTATACTGTGCTAAGCCAATAGGCACAGTATATAGTATATGGTGATTGTATTTATTTATACCAAATGCTATTATCCATTATGCGCATAAATCTGATTCCTTATCGATTACCATTACCGATTCCCTATCATTTGTGGCCAAATTTGACTGAGAGACTGCCATTGGACTTTTTTTAATTTTCGTTTTTTTCTTTTCATGTCGTTTGAAAGCAGGGAATCATAGCTTCAAATTGACATATTGGTTGTTCAGTTTGACCCACCAGTTTTGCAGATATGGGTTATTTATAGAGTAATGTCTGGCAGTGAAACAGCGAGTTGAGAAAACGGGCTTGAAAGGTTCCCTTCTGTGGTCTCTAACATTACACTTATAGCTACATGTTTAAGTATTTATTTCTAGTACATGTCGGCTCCGACACTTATTTCAGACATGCTCTAGTATGTGAAGAGTCTGCCTGTGCTTTGAACTCATCGTGGATAAAACATAAAAAAAGCTGGAGGTTTGCCCGATGGCAGGCTCTGCATGCCGTCAGTCAAATCTGGTCACAATGTTCAGTGTGGGGGCGAACCATTAGCTGAGTGGTCGTTAGAGCGTGTACCACACTGGTTCTAATGTCTTGACAGCTAAATTGCGGTTTGATTCCTGCCCCCCCGGCACACTTTCTCCATGTTCCCTCATGTCTTTCTCTCCACTGTACCTACAGTATATCAACGATAAAGACCCCAGAAAGGCACATCCTATACCCATGTTTTCAACAAGAGAAAGTAAAAGCCATGAACAATAATTTAGATTTAGATGTTCCCCATCTTTTACCTTTTTTTTTAGCATGCATAGACACGTGACGTCATTGCTTAACAATGAGCAAACGTCAGAAAGACATTGATCGCACATTGCATCGATATAATTGATAAGGCTTTGGAGGTCATACGATGTCGATTCTCGGGAGCCATCCTATAACGATTCTGGTTCTTGATTCCCGGGCATCCCGTTATGGCAGTGGTTTGGTTTTCAACCTTTCTCAGATCAAGGCCCGTTGTTTTTTTCTGCATTTTGGTGTTAGCATCATGTTATGCTTTAGCTATTGAAAAATAGCAGATCATAGCTCATAGCGCGCCACCGAGTGGCGCGCTACGAGCTTGTAGGTCTGCTATTTTTGAAAAATCGAAGAACGACTGACATTTTCAGAATCTGATCTCGGGTCAGAATGGGTTAATCAGACCAGTGTGTGTGTCCAGTGGAAACCTCGTATGAATCTGATCTCAAGTCAGAATGGGTTAATCAGACCAGTGTGTGTCCAGTGGAAACCTCGTATGAATCTGATCTCAAGTCAGAATGGGTTAATCAGACCAGTGTGTGTCCAGTGGAAACCTCGTATGAATCTGATCTCAGGTCAGAATGGGTTAATCAGACCAGTGTGTGTGTCCAGTGGAAACCTCGTATGAATCTGATCTCAGGTCAGAATGGGTTAAGCCACGGACCACTGTGTGATGACGTTCAGTCCTGCAGACCCAAAAGTAAAGAATATTCTGTTGTCGTTCGATACAATTTTGTCCACAACTCCATGCTGCATTGATGTGGTACACTGTAACCTATAACTGTAAAATTAGGGTGGATTTGCAACAGTATCTTACTGTTTTTCACCAAATTGTAAAATACTGTTAAATTGTCATCTCTTTCCTGTAAATTAACATTCTATTCTGTAAATTAACATTCTATGCTGTAATTGAACTAATAACAGTAGAACCTGTTATGTAGCAGTACAATACTGTTAAAGGGTAAGACCACTTTTTTTGAGGTTTGGGTTGTGTAGTTACTTTGCCATGATGCAACTCCAAATGTGGACAAGAAATAAGAAATAACTGCTCCAGTGATTAGAAATTGATAATTCAAAATATGCTCCTCATTGACTTACATTGTAGCTAAAACAGCTCTCAAAGTCACTCTTTTAGTACGTAAACAAACAGAAACAAAGTTGATTCAGACAATATAGAGCATCACCAAAACTCATGCGGTTTTATTTTTTCATAAAAATGTTATCTTCCTGTTGATTTGTCCATTTTATTGGGAAGAAAACCCGGACTGGATCCGTGGATCCGGATCCAGATCTTCAAATAGTAAAATCAACAGGAATCTAACATTTTTATGAAAAAATAAAACCGCATGAGTTTTGGTGATGCTCTATATTGTCTGAATCAACTTTGTTTGTGTTTGTATACGTACTAAAAGAGTGCCTTTGAGAGCTGTTTGAGCTACAATGCAAGTCAATGAGGAGCATATTTTGAATTGTCAATTTCTAATCACTGGAGCAGTATTTTTTTATTTCTTGTCCACATTTGGAGTAGCATCATGGCAAAGTAACTACACAACCCAAACCTCAAAAAAAGTGGTCTTACCCTTTAAATAGTCATCCCTTTCCTGTAAATTAGCATTGTATGCTGTTATTTAACTAATATGAGTAGAACCTGTTATGTAGCAGTACAATACTGTTAAATAGTCATCCCTTTCCTGTAAATTAGCATTGTATGCTGTTATTTAACTAATATGAGTAGAACCTGTTATGTAGCAGTACAATACTGTTAAATAGTCATCCCTTTCCTGTAAATTAGCATTGTATGCTGTTATTTAACTAATATGAGTAGAACCTGTTATGTAGCAGTACAATACTGTTAAATCAACAGCCTACAATGGTATAGAAGAGGAGACTGACTGGCTTGCTGGCTGACTGACTGACTGACTGACTGACTGACTGACTGGCTGGCTGGCTGGCTGGCTGGCTGGCTGGCTGGCTGGCTGGCTGGCTTGCTGGCTGGCTGACTGACTGTTAGACTCATATAGGTTGGAAGGAGATGGATTTTAAACTTTGTCATAGAACATCAAAGCCTTGATTGATTGATTGAAATATGTATTAACACTTTAACAGTTTGCAGAATTACAGTACATTTCAAACACAAACTCAATACAAAGACTTTAAGCAATTAAGCATTACACTTGTTTACAAGAGGGTCCACCTGTGTGTGTGTGTGTGTGTGTCAAGACATTTGATTAGCAACTACACACACCTGTTGCAAGGTGTCACTGTGAGCTCCTCTCCTCTCCTCTCCTCTCCTCTACTCTACTCTCCTCTCCTCTCCTCTCAAAAAACAGACCTTTAAAACATGTTTTTTAATGTTTTTCTACGTACACTAGACGTATTCTTCATATTTGGAGCATGCCGAATTCAATGGCGGCGGTCTCAAATTTCCACGACGTTTGCAAAGGTCAAAGGTCAGCCAAAAGACTGCAAAATCTGACCATTTTCTGGAATTAATCGCTCAAGATATTTTTTTAAAATCTGAAACTTCACTCAATCCATATTGAGAGTAAGCCGGATGTAATGGCACCGGGCCTGATTTTTTAGGCCACTGATAAAGGTCAAAGATCAGCAAAAAGACTGCAAAATCTGACCATTTTCTGGAATTAATCGCTCAAGATATTTTTTTTAAATCTGAAACTTCACTCAATCCATATTGAGAGTAAGCCGGATGTAATGGCACCGGGCCTGATTTTTTAGGCCACTGATAAAGGTCAAAGATCAGCAAAAAGACTGCAAAAGCGGGCAATCTTTCCCTCTCAATAACTCCACAACGATAAGGACTTGGGGTCTAATTTTTATATATGTTGTTCAGTTTTTCGAGACGATCAAGTGGATATCTTGTTTGTCCTGGTACGACACTTTTCAAAATTTCAGATCTTCCTTCAGTATGGTGTTAGGTTGTACACCTATATGTACCTTCCGAAAGTGGAGGAAGCCAACTTAGGAGTGGCGTACCGGGACAAACAAGATATCCCCTTGTTCGTCTCAAAAAACTGAACAACATATCTCGAAATCGGAATCCAACTTCTTATCGTTTTCGAGTTATTAAGCGAGATAGCGAACCTGTAACCCTAATCAATTAAGAGAACCGTATGTCCGTGTGGGAGGAAACTTATATTGGTGTTTTCAGAGCAACGAGCTGATCAAGAATCTGGTCTCGGTTTTGCTCTACGACCTCGGCAACCCTAACCCTAACCCTAGCACGTTTTGGTGGCTGGGTTAGGGTTAGAGAACAGTAAGTCTGTGTGTGAGGAGATTTATATTGATGCGTTCAGGGCGACACGCTGATCAATAATCTGGTGTTTGATTTAGTTTTCGACCATTACTTTTCCCTGTAGATACATATTTATGATTATCTCTAAGACGATTTGACAAAACCTTACAATTCTGACATATGACAATAATTTATGAGTCTGTCAAAAAAGAAAGTAAGTCTCTAGCACATTCCTGTCAAAAGTTATGATTTTTTAAAGAAATATAAACCAAAATACTCATTCCCAGTTCTGAGCTAGTCTGATTGCTGTCAGCTGTGCTCAATTCAATGGATTGAATGGTGACGCATGTCCCCCCCCCTCTCTCTCTGCTGTTGCATGTCAGAGTACTATATACTTCTCCAGTACAAGGGTCTATAGCCGAGGGACCATTCAGTTCACAGCTTATGCCGTTATTTTACTAGAGACTGTAATTTAACAGTAGAATGCAGTATTTTATGCAAAGCCACATGGAAATATAGGCCACACCCAGGTTTTCCCTTCAAAGTTCGTCAGTTGATTGTTGTTGGCCATGCAGTGAAGGAGCCTTGTATAATCTTTTTAGCCAACAGTTTTTTGCCAAGCAAACTAACAAAACAACACAAAAGAACAAAAGAAGAAGCATAAAGAAGACTGAGAAGAAAATGAGACTAAGGTAAGAACGTTTCCTACAGTCTATATTTTTAAACAACATCTGCTAGCTGCTAGCAACATTGCTCAAGCTACACAACTTACTTTGCCCACTTTGGCAAATCTAACCAACTTTAACAATTTCTGAAACATCAATACATGAGCAAGATGATATCATGTGATATGTGTACATATTCTTGCTTTGATATGTTAACGTGAGGCACATGAGGACCCACAGTTGCACACCCAATGCTTCTTTTAAGTGTGTTCATCCTGCAGATGTCAAAGATTTCCAAACATACAGAACATTTAAAGTGTATAATTTTTCCCAGGGCTTGGATGGGGATTTGACTCTTGTAATTCAGCTTCTTACAACCCATTTAGGAGAAAGCCAAGATGGACTGCTGATTTTGGCTAATGTGAGTATTGATCAATTATTGTTCAATATTGTGATTGTACACATGCTACAACATTATTATTTTTGTCCTAATTTATTTTAACTTTTCAGTGGTCTAACACAAGTGCTGACGTCGAGGGACAATTCATCCTACCAGCCAGTCCTCGACTTGTTCTGCTTGGTATGTATTTTTGTGTAAAAAAAATGCCCTTTGTGTAAAATGAGGCAATCATAGAACCTTCATGTGAAGATGCCATGCCTTAATTGTATTTTAAGTGAAGATACATCTTGCTCAACTGAAACTGAAATGAAAAGTAGGGAGAGTCTTCTGTTCCATATGTATTTCCTGCCCTTCTACAGATCCACCTTGCAATCCAAGCAACTGCCATTTCTCATGTTTTTGAGAAATATTAAAATGGAATCAAATGAATGTTCATGATAGTAACTACTTCTGTAGTCTCAATCTAATTTCAAACTCTGTTTGTCATGGACTCATTCCCTGTAAATAGTAAATACAGCCAGTGGATGATCAGCGTTGAGGGGCACGTGATCTGTGAGGGCATTCGGGTCAGGAGTTGCTGCACTGTTTGCGGTGTTCTACATTTTCAACCTCAAGTACCAAGACGAGGCCTCCAGAACCCTGGAATTCATTCAAAGGTATCTATTGCTGGTGTAAACATCATAGGTAATCCAAGCTCAGATATATTGTATATATCTCTGCTGCCGGGAGGAAACCTCATAATAAAATGTTCATTTTTCAGGAAATGGAAATTAAGAAAACCTTATATTTTTAAAACTAAGCAATACAGCCTCATCAAAGTTGGTGTTGTAACTGTATGTCAATTACTTCCATGAGAGGGGGAGAGGTGGTGGAGTTAGTTGCTTTAGCAGACATTTTGAGGGTCCAAAGAAGTTGTCCAAAGCACTTTTTACTACTAAACCTCAAAAATTGAGTTATGAGGTTTCCTCCCAACAGCAGTGGTAATGGTAAAGATTAGGGCTCTTCAATGATTTTCAGGCTAACAAAGGACCCGTAGCTGAGAGAGATGCAGGTACCCACGCACACTACATAAACTTAATTGAATAATATTGTGTTTCAGATTAAACCTTTATAGGTAGATTCATAGACTTGTTTCACAGCAGTATCATCAGTGTTGTGTAAAATGTTGTTTGTTTGTCTTTTTTTTATACCAAACCTCTAATGCATATATCCAATCTACACACTGACAGTACAAAACGCCACAGTGTGATGCATTGTAAGCTTGTAGATCTGCTATTTTCTGTAGTACACCTATAGTATTTTGGACAAATCATTTTCCTTATTCCTTTCCCATAGATGGTTCATCCGTATTCACCCTGAAAGAGGTACCAAGGCCACCACTGGAACGGTTGTCTCCAAGAAGATGGTAGCCACACTTTTGAGTTGGAATTCATTGGTAGGTCACAGCTACTACTGTAGCAGCACTGTAGCACATTACCAGTCTACTGATGTATGTTAATGTTAATGTAAATGTACCATTTTCAAAGCATACTTATTTACACGCACATCGATGGTGGGTGCTGGGCCAATAGTCTAGTCTAGTAGAGCTTTCACACAGGTTTCAGGCAAAGGATTTACCTTATTATTGCAACAACATTTCAATCTCCCAGGATCTTCATCAGGTCATTCATTCTAAAATATGCACACCTGTTCCATTATTTTTAACCCTTGTCCCCCAAATGTTTTATGTTTTTGAGAAATATTTTGTTCATCTATTAAAATGGAGTCAAATGTATGTGTATGATAGTAAATACTTCTGTAGTCTCAATCTAATTTCAAACTTTGTATTTACTATTTAACAGGGAATGAGTCCATGACAAACAGCCAGTGGATGATCAGTGTTGAGGGACACGTGATCTATGAGGGCATTCGGGTCAGGAGTTGCTGTTTTTGGTGTTTTCAACTTCAAGTACCAAGACGAGGCCTTCAGAACCCTGGAATTCATTCAAAGGTATGTATTGCTGGTGTAAACCTCATAGGTAATCCAAGCTCAGATATATTGTATATATATCTGCTGCCGGGAGGAAACCACATAACTTCTAAATGAAAAATATCCATTTTATAAATATTTAAAATATTATTTATCAATATACACCCAAATTGTGTACCTCCCCTACTGTGTACCACCCACACAAACAGCAGGTGAGTCTCATCACTCTTGAGGAGCTGGGAATTTGACATTCTAGAATATACAAGTATACCAGAATACACAATAGCCTTTTTAAAACCAGATGAATGGCCCTTTTAGATCTATAGGTTGGCACTTGTTACCTGACTGCAACATTGTCTGTAACTCTACACTACTGGTGTGCAACCTCTATTATATACCTCCTTTCAAAGTTTTTAATTTTGAACCTTTTTAAATGTATTTAGCAGCTACATTGTTTTGCTCAATATATATATATTTTTTTTTACAGGCACTCCTGATTGAGCCACGCGATGCAAACCAAGCCAAGGCCTCTTCCTTTCTCCATCGCTTCCCAATGTCTCCCTTTCATGTTAAGTATTTGCACTTCAACTGTGATGCATTGCTGTTAAAATGATTGTATTGATGCTGCATATTAATATTGCGTATGACGCAGATGATGCTGTTACCTCTCATGTTAAGTATTTTGCATGTTGGCTAGACTGATACAATGCTGTTAAAAGATTGTTCTTGATGCTGCTGTATTAATATTGCATTATAATGCAGATGCCGTTTTTGCCATGTCCTGTCATTCAGGATTTTAAATGACAGTTTGTTAATTTAAACTGTTTATCTTTTATTTATTGTTTTTTTGGGGGGTTAATTGAGACTGTTTGCTCATTGTCTACCCATGCATGAGTCTGTCAGTCAGTCTGTCATTTATTATTGATTGCATTTAAAATAATAGAAAAAAGTTTTAATGGAGACTATTGTTGAATAGCAGCTTTAATAATAAACCAACTGTGTTGAATATCTATACCTGTGTGTTTTGTATTAGTTGTATATCAATAATTTAATTTTTATTACATTTTATTGAAAACATGCATACTGGAACATACTGTAAAATTACAGTAAAACCCATAGTTATACTGTATTTTTACTGCATTTCAAAATACTGTATGCTGTTAAATTACCATGAACCCACATTTAATTTAAAGTTATATACTGTAATTGAACAGATGATATGCTGTTAAATTACCATGAACAGACATTTAATTTACAGTTATATACTGTAATTGAAAAAAAAGTATGCTGTTTAATTACCATGAACCCACATTTAATTTACAGTTATGTACTGTAATTGAAAACGGTATGCTGTTAAATTACCATAGGCCCACATTTAATTTACAGTTATATACTGTAATGGAAAAAAAAGTATGCTGTTTAATTACCATGAACCCACATTTAATTTACAGTTATGTACTGTAATTGAAAAACGGTATGCTGTTAAATTACCATAGGCCCACATTTAATTTACAGTTATATACTGTAATTGAAAAAACTGTATATCTACTGTAAAATGAATTACAGTAGATGTACTGTAAAATAACAGTAAATTGCGGGCGTCAGTGCTGCCAGTAATTTACTGTAATAGTACAGTGAAATCTCTTACAGTGTACCACATAGGAGAGATAAGGCAGACTTAGATCAAAACAGGAACTATTTTGTAGTGTAGACCTTTTTTCTAAATTAAGTAGCCTAATGCAGGCCGGTGTTGTTACCAACAATTTTACTCTTGACGGGTCCATTTGGTTTCATTTTACACCCTGAAGAGTTACAGATCTAATAATAAGGTTCTATTTGGTTACCAACTCTCCATCATTTGGCTGCATGCAGGAGACCAGTGGCATTTCCAGGAATTACATTTTTGGCAGGCAAGATGTGTTACTTCGCACACACACACACACACACACACACACACACACACACACACACACACACACACACACACACACACACACACACACACACACACACACACACACACAGCGAGATGAAAGGAAAGGAGCAATGAAAGAATGGAGGGGTGTGGGGGGGGGGAATGGAACGGCAGGCGTGCGACCACAGTACAATGCAGAGTGTTAATTGAACTCTGTGAGGTCACACGGGGCAGGTGGTAGAGCTCGCGCTGCAGGGGAGAGAGAGCTTTGACCTTTTATACTTGACAAGGCGAGGGTCCTTTAGGGGCGAGAGACTAGTAATGAGAGGGAGAGAGAGGTTCAACAGGCAAACAGCTGAGGTTCAACAGGCGAACCTATGAGAGTAATGAGAGGGGGAGAGACAGGCAACAGGCAACGTTCAGGGCAATTTCATCGGCTGATCTCCATATCACAGACGGAGCTTCTTAGCGGCCAATACAAGATGATGACAACAACCTAGTGTAACATTTAGATTCGCGTGACCTTTTACATCTCTCTCTCGACAACAAGGCACACACGTACAGGCGCTCTGCCAGTATAGCAGGCTGGAGCCTGGCCGAGGTGTGATGCATTATCTGGAGCCTGGCCGAGGTGTGATGCATTATCTGGAGCCTGGCCGAGGTGTGATGCATTATCTGGAGCCTGGCCGAGGTGTGATGCATTATCTGGAGCCTGGCCGAGGTGTGATGCATTATCTGGAGCCTGGCCCGAGGTGTGATGCATTATCTGGAGCCTGGCCGAGGTGTGATGCATTATCTGGAGCCTGGCCGATGTGTGATGCATCATCTGAGTGAGTGGCCACGCCATGCACACAGAGTGGCTGCATGCGATGCTCAATCTGAGTGAGTGGTGGGAAGTAACTAAGTACTTTTACTTAAGTACTGTACTTAAGTACAACTTTGAGGTATTTGTACTTTACTTGAGTATTTTTCAATTTCCAGTACTTTTACAATTACTTCTATTCCACTACGTTGTAGGCCCGACAACACCTCTCGATCTATCATACAACATTGATGCACTGCCAGCTTGTAACAGTGTCCTTGAAGGAGTTCAAAAACCAAGGTCTCCCTGAGGCCTGAAACAGGTGCCACCTTCTTCTCTTCCCTTCAAATACTGTTGTTTTCATTATATATAGTTGTACTATTGTGTGTGCGTGCGTGCTTGCATGCGTGCGTGCGTGCGTGTGTGCGTGCGTGCCCCGGCTCCCCTTGTAACCTGTAATTGTCTGGGCCTGAGGTGACAGAGCAGACCTGACAGGCGAACCCAGATAGATTGAAGTGGGGGTGTCTCCTCTCTCCTCATCTATTACTCGTGTCTGACAGACGCCGTGGCGTATGATGAATGGATGCACACACCATCCCTCTCTGCTTTCTACTCTATCACTCTATCACTCTGTCTGTCTGTCTGTCTGTCTGTCTGTCTGTCTGTCTGTCTGTCTGTCTGTCTGTCTGTCTGTCTGTCTGTCTGTCTGTCTTCTCTCTCTCTCTCTCTCTCTCTCTCTCTCTCTCTCCTTTTTGCATCATGTCCTTACACGACTACCTTGTTATGTAAATCCGCAAAATCCGCATAGAATGCTCGGCATGGATTTATCTTCGTTTGTGTGTGTGTGTGTGTGTGTGTGTGTGTGTGTGTGTGTGTGCGTCCGTGCGTGTGTGTCAAAAATCGTTGTTTAAGTTGATTGTTCTGTCATTACCGCGACACCGTAAATCTATCATTCCGTGTTTGCTGATGTTTATAAGGCTTTTCTTCTCATTATACGGCTGTGAGGCTTTCCAGCTGCACAATCAGTACAATGCTGCCCAGCTGGGTAGCACTAATATAGAACAGCAACATCACTTTTTCAACCCTTTACCGAATAGTTGTTTTCCGACTACGACTCAAACCGACTACGAGTACAAGTAGGCCTATACACTTACGTTTTAGTACAGATGCGGGTACTTTATTTTTGTGGAGTAACCATGTATTGTACCCCCTATTTCTCTTACCCCATTTAGGCCTGACGTCGAAATTTAAAAAATGTATTTTTTTTCCTGACAAACCTCATGTTTCTAGATCAGTGGTTCTCAATATTTCAAGTCAAGGACCCCAAAAAATATATTAAATTGGCCGCTGACCCTCATCTGAAAATGTGTTGTTTCAGGGACCCCCTCCCAGAAGCAAAGATTTGAGTTAAAAATGTTTGCTCTGAAAGAGTATATATTCAAAGCTTTGCACCACATGTTCATGATTAAAAAAATAATAAATAGTAGACCTACAAGATCATATATAGCGCGCCACTCGGTGGCGTGCTATGAGCTTGTAGATCTGCTATTTTTCAATAGCTAAATCATAACATAATGCTAACACCTAAAGGGGTTCCCGCCCCAAAATGGGTCAAATGCAGATGGATCTCTGATCTATACACTCGTCATCAGTTGTCATGTATAGGCTTGTAGATCGGCTGTTTTTTTGGCGATTTGCTGCAGTGTTGCGGGTCAGACTGGCTGCCCGTTGCATTCGTTTTGGATGTGTTGGTACTCGGATCGGGTCAAAGTATATATCCGGGCCGGTTCCGAGCACAGAGTATACGAGTATACTTGAGGGTGGTATCGGAGTAAACCGGTGTGTGTGTGTGTGTGTGTGTGTGTGTGTGTGTGTGTGTGTGTGTGTGTGTGTGTGTGTGTGTGTGTGTGTGTGTGTGTGTGTGTGTGTGTGTGTGTGTGTGTGTGTGTGTGTGTGTGTGTGTGTGTACATGGTGCCCATTATGCCAGCTGTCAGGACCGTGTGCATCGGAATGTGAAAGTATACCAACCTGTGTGTGTGTGTGTGTGTGTGTGTGTGCACCAGCGTGTGTAAGTGGGATGTGTGCCACGGAGCATGGCAGATCCATCTGGCAAAAAAACATCCTTTGAGCAGAAAGGAAGACATCTCTGTGTTTTTCCTTCACCTTATAACTTGGCATTGTATAATTCACCCTTTTGTCAAGTTCCCCCCCCCTGCTTGTGCCCCTCTCCTTCGCACCCATTGGTTGCCCTTTCGTGGTTGGACAAAAATCCTCTGTCTCCATCCACTACACCATTGAAATAAGGTGTTTTTCAGTTGCTTCGTATTGATATATTCTGTGCGTTCTATTGTTATTTTGAACTTGGTGTCAGTAAAAAGGAACCTCACAGCCACAGCATGGTGACTGCAGGGCATATCATGTTTGTTTTTAGCAAATTCAACATAATCAAGGCGGAACGAGGGCGGGACAAGGCAGAAAGAGCCTGCTGGTTGGTCAGCCAGGGACCAATCGGATAAGGCTGACAATCGGGGACCAAATCAGAAGGCTGACAAAGGCTGAATTGTTTGTATATTGTCATACGGTGGCCACAGAGGCTATACTCAATTCTGATTGGCCGGGGGGAGAGTGCATTATTTTCAGATTATGCTGCTGTTATTATTAATATATATATATATTGAACACACGTTTTAACAACTTCTTCTTCTTCCTCTTCACTGTCCTTCTTGGTGAAATGGTCCAGAACCAAGCAATGTATTTGATTTATTTAACTTTTAATATAAATGTATTATATAATCTGTTATTTGTTCTTTGTAATAATAATAGCTTACATTTATATAGCGCTTTTCTAATTACCCAAAGCGCTTTACATAGGAACACTTAAGAAAAAAACCAAAGCAAAACATATAACAGATACAACGACAGTAGAGGGTTAAAAAGATAAAAGGATAAACGAGGGAAGGGAAGGGGGGGACATCCTAACCAGACCTCAGCTGGGGAAAGCTATACATGGAGATGTGTGTGTGTGTGTGTGTGTGTGTGTGTGTGTGTGTTTAGAGTACCAACAGGTGACACAATGCTGTTGAGCTTCACACTGTGCATGATGGGAAGCTGAGTTTTTAGCAGCCATTACGTTATTCCGTGTGTGACAGTACAGTACAGTAGAGGGACCCCCTGGGGACCCCCACACAGTAACTCTGTCATTTCTCAACCGTTTCGGACGCGGTATACCGTGCGGCTCGCCGGAACCGGGGCCGGCACCCTGGGCGCGTTCCCGTGAGCCTGGGACATCCGGGGACACTCACTTCACACAGGTGTGATTTTTGATTTTAACTCTGAAACCACTCTTTTACACCTCCTCCATCGTCTTTGTTTAAAACAATGATAATACCGCTGTCTTACTTAGTATTACTTATTTTTTTAAGAGTATAGCCCAAAACATGAGTGCGTGTGACTTTGTCCAGGAGTGGCCATAAAACACAGTAAACTTTATAATGTATTCCAGGACACACTATGGGTCTCTTCTTGCACACCAGAGAGTCTAATTTTAGTTGTATGTTAAAAAGAAAATACAAGGCTGTACCCCGAATAGCATTAGCAGATTCATTTGAAAGTACCCTGAATAGCATTAGCAGATTCATTTGAAAGGCTCTTTGCCTAACACAAACTTGGTATGAATTTGGTATGCCAATTAAATGCTTGAAATGTGTTTGTGTCCCCCACTGCCAGCCACTGTTCAGAATTAATTGGTTCGCGGAAATTCGGTCTTATAAATATGTGATACTGGTATTGGTAGCAAAGCATCAAACTGGGCCACGGGAATGAATCTTGAAGCATTCGGGATTTAAATAGCTCTGCTTGCTCTTTACGCGACCTCAGGATTGGATGGACCCGATATAAAATTTAATTCAGCAAGACCACAAAGTCGTTTTTTTTTTGTTCCATAACATTTCCCAGACTCGGTGAAGGTATCTGTAGTCTAGGTAATGAAAACTGTTAAAAAAATAGACTATGCACAACCAGATTCTGAACAATTCCTGATGACAAATTCAATGTCATAATTTTTCAGTGTAAACCTTTTGTTGACTGAAATCAAAAGGTGCTTATTATGAAACTCAATTAATCAATTGTTTCATTACGTTTGTTAATGAACAGTATATATTTTTGTTCGTGCTGATCGCCAATAATCCTATCCTGTATACCTTCCTGCTAAATTATTAGGCGATATACAGTAGCTGACGCAACAGAAGCCGTCGCTTTGGGGCCTGCGGGTATAAACTAAAATGTCTCGCTCTCGCTCTCCATCTCTCTCTCTCTCTCTCTCTCTCTCTCTCTCTCTCTCTCTCTCTCTCTCTCTCTCTCTCTCTCTCTCTCTCACAAACACACGCGGTGACTAAGACTACATTTCCTGTCGATATGAACCACTTTAAAATGTAGTTCATTGGGAGGTAAAGGAAGACGCTTTATTGTGAAGGGCCTTTCACGGCATCCGCCGGAAAGTGAGTGTTTAAACTGGGCTAACTAAAATCTAAATTTGCTGCCAAAAACAACACTGTTGCCACGGAAGCTTGAAAACACTGGCCCAGTGTTGTTTTTGGCAGCAAATTTCTATTTTAGTTTTAGTCGTTGTCTCTTGAGTGGTTTTCACTTAGTTTTAGTCACATTTTAGTTCTAGTGTTTAGTCTAGTTTTATTCGACTAAATATCATACGATTTTAGTCGACTAAATCAACTGTAGATTTAGTCGACTAAAATCGTATGATATTTAGTCGACTAAAACTACTAAAATGTGTTTTGACAGGCCTTGATCTCGTTGTAATGATTATTTTACACTTTGGTTGCATGCTGAAAATAGCAGATCTACAATCTCGCAATCTTGTGAGATTGTATATCTGCTTTTTTCAGCATGCAACCCAGCATAAAACTGGATCTCTTGTCCACTAGTCCCTTCCTAACATTTTAGTCTAGTTTTTATTTGTTGACGAAATTGTCAGTATATTTAGTCTTAGTTTTAGTCATCATAGCACACTTTTAATTTAGTTTCTATTTAGTTTTCTTCAGTGGAAAAAGGTAGTCGACGGACATTTTTCGTCTTAGTTGTAGTCGACGGAAACAACACTGACGCAGTGAACTTCATGATCCCAGGCAGGCAACATATCATTATTGTCTTATTCTAAACCTAAAGCACAGAATGATTTGAAAAACCGAGACAGAAATAGGCGTCCCTATAGAGCGTCGCAGTCCCTCTCCCTTTCAGAACGGCGAGTGGCCCAGGAAATTAAAAGCAATGCATTTTTCCCCATAGCCGTTTCTGAAAGTATTTATTTAAAGACGGTTACGAACTCGGATCGTGACAAATCATGACAATGGACACAATATTTTGGGGCCGATCAAATCATTAGAAAGAAGAAAATAAAGGCAGGAGACGAGACTATTTGTTTTGTTTTTCTTCCTTTAAATTATTTGATCGGCCCCAAAACGTTGTGTTCATTGTCATGATTTGTCACGATCCGAGTTGGCTTTGCCCGCGGCGTAACCGTCTTTAAATAAATACTTTCAGAAACGGCTATGGGGAAAAATGCATTGCTTTTCATTTCCTGGGCCACTCGCCGTTCTGAAAGGGGGAGGGAATATTTCCTAGAAATTAAAATGTCCCCGTCTTATTATCCGTGCAGTGTTTAACCTACATTGAATACATTATTCAGGTAAAAGTCCCCTGGGAAACAAAATAAAATATGAGCAAATGCAAAAATCTAAAAATAAAGGCCATTAATAACCACTTAAGCTCTATGCATGTTGGACTGGGAATCCTCAGGGATCTGTGCTTGGACCCCCCCCCCCCCCCCTCGTGTTTTGCCTTTCCAGCAAAACCTCTTCGGTGAAAAGAACAAGCCGTTCGTCAGGCCCAAGGCCAGACTGTTGTCCCGGCCAGGCATAGTAGAGTATTACAAGGATATAGAGACTGATCTGACGTGAAGCTCCGCCCCCTCCGCTATTCATGTCAGTGGAAGTTGCTCATAGTGGCGTTTTGACGCACCCGGAAGGACCGCCTATTTCCGCCTTTTTTCACGGGGGTTTCCTCGTCATGAATCCACGGGTCCGCGACCGTCCGCCTGCAGTCCTTCCTCTTACCACTAGGGCCCAGTGCTTCAACGTTGGAGTGCCTCACTGGCCCCTTGCCGCCAGGCCCAGGAGGAGAGACTATATGATTCAACGCCATATGCGTCCGTCTGTGTGCCCGTCCGTCTGTCCGTCCGTCTGTCCAGTTTTTAGGTTTATTTATTTAGCACATAGTACAAAAAAATAGACAATAACACATCGAAGAACACAAATACAATGCAAGGAAAGGGAGAAGCCAGCGGGCTTATTTGGAATCCTTTCCTTTAAGGAAGAGGTCATTGATCTAAACAGATTAAAAGTTCATAAAGAACAGTACAACAGTCTACAAGTTGGCAAAGGGGGGGCAGCTGTGCAATAAGGAGATAAAAACACTGCCCAAAAAGGGGAAATATAAACAATACGACAAACAAAAGAAAATATCAACACATCAAAGTAAATCATGTAATCTACAGAGAGGGAGAAATGAGATATTTCTTTAGATGTTCCTTGAATATTGGCCTGAAGGATAATGAGGACTTAAGTTGAAGCATCTAGGGAATTCCATAGATGAGGGCCCTCTAAATGTGATGAAAGATTGATGTTTGGAAGTGCGACACAATAGGGTAATAACAATAAAACAATATAGGGTCATTTAACCCATTCTGACCTGAGATCAGATTCATACGACGTTTCCACTGGACACACACTGGTCTGATTAACCCATTCTGACTTGAGATCAGATTCTAAAAATGTCAGTCGTTCTTCGATTTTTCAAAAATAGCAGACCTACAAGCTCGCTATGAGCTTGTAGATCTGCTATTTTTCAATAGCTAAAGCATAACATGATGCTAACACCAAAATGGGTTCCCGTTCAGAATGGGTTAAAAGCATCTCTTTGCCTTGTGTGTTTACAGCTAATCTGTATGTAACTATATGTACAAACACAATCCATGGATAACATGAGCAGAACCACTGCCCCGATTTACATCGACCCGTTATAGCGCCACCAGGAGGCTGTTTTTTTTGTTGCAAAACTCATGAATAATCCACCCCCAATGCCAGCGATTTGTAGTCAACCGAATATTTATCAGCAGTATGATCGATAAACACGGAGCTCGTCTCTGTGCTTTCCGAAGAAAATAAAATAAAATAAAACATATCTTCCCTAGTCGGAGTCCTTATAGGCCGTTACCATGTAGCACGAATCCCCAGGTTCTGCGTGTGTGGCAAATAATGTGTTTTAAGTGGCCCAAACACTTTCAGAAGATCAGGGTATATACACTCGAGAGACAATCTTTTATCGGCATCTTTTCTTCATCATCTTGTCATTTTTCCTCTGGCGGCGACTTTATCACTCTGCTGTTCCCCGACGCAGGGAGCCACAATCCTCCAATGCATAGTGTGGGGGAACAACAACAAGGTTTAGATGTTGTTTAGTGGAAGTAGAATTATAGAATATATGGCTTATCCCATTTAGGCCTGACGTCAAAAAATAAATAAATTAAAATGTATTTTCTTCTGGAAAAACCTCATGTTTCTATATCAGTGTTTCTCAATATTTCATGTCAAGGACCCCCAAAAAATATATGTAATTGTCCTCCGACCCCCCCATCTGAAAATATTTTGTTCCAGGGACACTCTCCTATAGAAGCAAAGATTTTAGTTAAAAATGTTCGCTCTTAAAGAATATATATTCAAAGATCTGCACTACATTTTCCCGATTTTTTCCTAAAATAGCAGACCTACAAGCTCTATGAGCTTGTAGGTCTGCTATTTTTCAATAGCTAAATTATAACATAATGTTTAAAACACCAAAAGGGCTTCCCGTCCAGAGTGGGTTATGTTTCACATGAATATGGATCGCCGGCGCGGGGCAACGGAGGCTTGTTATGCAGATTCTGCTCGGCACTCGGAACTTCACAAAGAGCTGCCTTATCCCATTCTGGGCTGGAATTCACCCCTTTAAGCATTAAGTTATTATATACTTTAGCTGTTGAAAAATAACCGATCTACAAGCTCGTATAGCGTGGCACTCGGTGCCGCAAAACGAGCTTGTAGATCTGCTCATTTCTTTTTGAAAAATTGTGAATATGTAATGCAAATCTTTATTCTTTCAGAGCCAACGTTTTTAACTCAAGTCTTTGCTTCTGGGGTGGGGGGGGGGGGGGGGTCTCTGAAATAACATCTTTTCCGATGGGGGTCGGCGGCCAATTACAAATATTTTTGGGGGTCCTTAGTTGACATGAAAATGTTTGAGAACGACTGACATTAGGTTTTTTATTCAGAAAACTGTCAGGATTTAGAAGACATTTGTAGAATCGTCCTCAGGTCCAAATGGGATAAGTGTGTGTACAGATGCAGGTACACACACACACACACGCACACGCACACGCACGCACGCACACACGCCTCTCAAATTGCCTCTGCGTCGGAAAGAGCCACATTGCGACACTCATGCATATTTGATGGTTATAGCTTGTGTGATGATTGTGGAGGCGACAGAAGATGCTGATGTGCGTGATTGCAACTCCTGCAAAGACGCAGACAAACAGACAGACAGACAGAGCTGTTTATTTAACCCATTCTGGGCGGGAACCCCTTTTGGTGTTGGCGTCATGTCGTGCTTAAAGCTATTGAAAAATAGCAGATCTGCAAGCTCATATAGCGCGCCACCGAGTGGCGCGCTACGAGCTTGTAGGTCTGCTATTTTTGAAAAATCGAAGAGCGACTGACCATATAAGACATTTTTAGAATCTGATCTCAGGTCAGAATGGAAAACTGTCATGATGTAGAAGACATTTTTTAGAATCTGATCTCAGGTCAGAATGGGTTAAATCATCATCATCCGCCGCCACCTCATCAGTCATTAGTCATTACTGCACTAATGCTAACGACGTGCTGGAGACAATCTGTGGGTGTGGTGTTCTGCTCCAATAGGACGATAGGATTTGTAGTTAGAGTGCAGGTCACTGCGTATACGTATAGGTTCTGAACTATATAGCAAAGTCATGGGAAAAAGATGCATGCCATGCAGGGGCGGCCTTAGGAATCCGGAGGCCCGTTTCAAGACCAAATATGAGGCCCCCATATACCTGTGACATAATTATTTTGTTGATACAGCCGTATTGATACGAATATAGTTTGACTGTTCAATATCACACACAGCCATTACTCTTGACAATTGGCAACAACACCTTTCCTCATCCTGTCGACCCTTCACAATTAAAGTGTCTCCCCTTTACCTCCCAATGCTGCACATTTTACCATGTTATTTACATAAAAGTAGGTGTAACTTTACTAACTTAGCATTAACATTGTGGGAGAGAGCAAGGCAGTGAGTGAGCGAGAGAGAGAGGGCCAAGAGTGGTTTGACTGAGGGGACTTGAGTGCATTGTACTTACGTATGTAAGTTAATTCACCCCATGGCTCCTCAATTAGCCAGTGGCAGGTTTTATGACTAGCTCGTGGCTTCCTGTGAGGTTTAGGTTTAGTGTTGGGATTTAGGTTTACATTTTGGTCTATTCTTGAAAACTAGATATTTTTTTGTTATTTGAATTTTTACTGTTTCCATTTAAAAAAGAAAAAAAAAACAGGCTCTTCTAATTAACATTTATACTTCAAGGCGTCCCTGTCATGTGTTTCTCTTTTGTTTCCTGGGCCCGGTGTCTAATGGCCCATTGGGTGTCAGTGACACCTCTTGCTTCATGTCCCAGGTTGGCATGGTGTGGAATGTGCTAATTTGTCCCCTATATTCAAAGTATGATTTCCATTGATTGTTGGCTGTGTTTAGCATGCATATGGCTGTGGAGTTTTGGCACAAAATCAAAACAACTTGTCTAATATTTTGGCATGTTTAAACCTCCAGGAAAATCCATGTTGAGGTTCTTGATCCATTGTTTTTCATTAAAACGTCTTTGTCCTACTGTCCAGTTGGGATTGTGTTGAAGTCCAGGTATACTTTCAGAGCTTCAATGCCGTGAGCCATGTAATGTTGAACAATCCTTGTAGTTGTATTTTTTGCATTGTTAATATTGTATCTCTGTTGTCTCAGCCTTGTAGCTATTGTTTTACTCGTTTCTCCGACATATTGTAAGCCACATTTTTCACATGTGATTAAATGAACACAGTTGCTGGCTGTTATCTGTTGTTTAATCTCCAACATGCGTTTTGTAGTTCTATTTTTAACTATTGGTTTGGGTTTGAAGTATTCTGGTCTCTGGCGTGCTGGTGTGTTGATTCCTTTTAGCTTGCTGTGTAACAGATAGTCTTTAAGATTTTAGTTTTTTCTGTAGGTAAACTTTTTTTTATTAAGTTTCGCTAAAACCGACTGCACGGTTCAGCCAAAACTGCCATTTTTTGGCAGAAGGAGAAGGGGTGAAAAAAAACTAACAATAACAATAAAGGACCAAGTCCTTTCAGGACTGCTTGCTCCTTTAAATAAAAAAAGATCATAGAAATAAATATAAAATATAGAGAGTTCCACGTGTTCAGTTTGGAACATACAGACACAGGTTTGTGTTTCCACCGCATTGTGTTGGACGGAACAATTGTCATTGTTTGATGCCTAGCTGAATGGTTAGAGAGCCTGTCTGGAGAGAAGGAGTCTCCTGAGGTTTGAATCTCAGTAAGAGATGCTGAGAGGTGGCTCACCATCAGGTGGGATGAGATGTTGATCCATCATTTCTTGATCTTTCTGCTGTTCCTTCGTCTGGAATGTGGTCTCGGTTGTTGTTGTTGTTGTCTGTTGTCGATGGTTGCCATGGCTGCCAGTTCCCACCTGATGTCATGTGGGAGTTCTGATTGTTCCAGAGCGTACTGAATAACTTCTAGCTTACATAACGTCTTAAGACAAGGACTCAAGTCTAAGATGAACAGCTCATCAGAGATAGTTTGATGTCCTTTGTATCCACCAAAGATGATGAAACGTTCTCCCACAATGCAACAGCACATACCACGCATTGGGCATGGTCCTTTCCACTTGGGCTCAACCTTCTTCCAGGAAAAGGTCTCTGGACTGAATTTCCACATATCATTGAAGGTCTGGTTACCGTACCAGCCACCAAATATGTACAGCTCTCCATTGTAGGTAAATGCTGAATGAGACCAGCGTCTTTCTGGTAGAAGTTGAACAGAAGGTGTGTCCAGCCAGGCGTTGGTCTCTGTGTCAAAAACACTGATTGTGTTTGACACAAAACTCCAGCCCCCGATTACAAACATCTTTGTCCTGACGATGGTGGCAGAGTGACAGTATGAAGCAGGAGGTGGAGTTCCTCTGGTGTTAATTAAAGTCCAGACCATTGTGCTGGTGTCCAACATGTAGATGTCATTAGTGTCTCCAGTCAGCTTGGTGTGTCCTCCATGGATAAACATGACCTTCTCCAACACACAGGCTGAGTGGTAGCACCTCTCCTCTGGAACAGTCCCAGAAACCATGGGTTGGAACCATCTGTGGGAGTCAACATCAAATGCATAAAGCACATTGCAGTAAGGCTCCCCTCCCCAGATGTAGACTGTAACTTCAACCAACACAGCTGTGTAGCCGAAGCTCTTGAATGGAACCTCAAGGTCACCGTCTCCTCTTCCAGGTTCCACTGGAGGTAACTTCTTCCAGCATAAAGACACTGTGTTGAAGACATGGACATCCATCTGTTCCTCCATGTTGTTGAAGGGCCATACATCACAGTAGCCTCCAAAGGAATACAGTTTGTTCCTCACTGCTACAGCAGCATGATAGACTCGCTTTGGTCCTCCTGCTTTGGAAACGGTCCAAGACAACATCACTCTGTCTGTCTGTCTGTCTGTATCGCTCTCTTCTCTCTCGTCGTCTACAGTCATTTTCAACACGGTGCATCATCTTATATCTTCTGGTGTGACATCACACGAGACACAAACTGTTGCCATGTACGCCTTAACGACGGCAATTAGTGCAGCTGTTCTTTGTCTGCACCCTTTGAACTCTATTGCTATATTTATTACTTCATTGCGGCTACCTTGGGGTCTATGGATCTATGGGTCTTCCACACGCTACAGTGTTGTATTTTGAGGCTGTGTGTGTGTGTGTGTGTGTGTGTGTGTGTGTGTGCGTGCGTACGCGGAATGTGCTCAAGCTGACTGGCTGAGCACGGAATGTGATGTTTGGTGATAACAGTGCCGCTCACGTCACGCGGGTGTGATATTTTTTTCTCCATATCGCTGTGTGAGAGACACGTCCACTGAGCAACTCAAAGTGAGGCTGAATGACAAGCATTCTGCATTGTGGCTCTTTGAGGGGAGCTATGGCCAGCTTGGTGTGTTTGTGTGTTCTTGCCATGAGTTGAACTAGTCATTTTGCCACCAGGAGATATAGTAGTAAATGGTGCATTTACATAGCGCCTTTATCCAAGGCGCTTTACATAGATTGTGCATTACAATCACCCATTCACACACACACACACACACACACACACACACACACACACACACACACATTCACACACCGATGGCGGAGGAAACCATGCAAGGCACCACCAACCAGCACATCAGGAGCAATTAGGAGGTTCAGTGTCTTGCTCAAGGACACTTCGACACTAACTCTGGGGGAGCCCGAATCGGGTTCGAACTGGCAACCTTGCGGTTACCATCCAGCCACTCTACCCCTGAGCCACCGCCACCGTAGTATAGAGGAATCGTCATCATCATCATGACTGAAAGATATATATAATGTATGTATGTATGTATATGTATGTGGTCCACAGCTCTAATGCTCTGGTCCATAGCTCTATTGCTCTGGTCCACAGCTCTAATGCTCTGGTCCATAGCTCTATTGCTCTGGTCCACAGCTCTAATGCTCTGGTCCATAGCTCTATTGCTCTGGTCCACAGCTCTAATGCTCTGGTCCATATAGTAGACTAATGTGTTGCATTTAGAGCTATATACAGTATGTTACTCTCAACTTCCGCCGCTCGCAATAAATGCAGACCAGCCTCTAGTCTTTAGCGTAAATACAAATAACGTTTCTGCTACTCACCAAAACAAAGGCGGGGTGTGTCATTATAGAAAGCCTACTTTCCTTAGTGGGAGCACTCTGAGCCCCTTTCACGTCATGTATAATTATGAAAGCAGAGGAATCATAGCTTCAAATTGCCACATTGGTTGTTCACCGGTTTTGGAGATGGCTTACAGAGTATAGTGTCTTGCAGAGAAACAGCGAGTTGAGAAAACGGGCTTGAACAAAGCGTCGTACACAAAGCCAACTGGAGTTGTGACAAATGATGACAACAAACACAACATTTTGGGCTGAACAAAATACTTACAAAGAAGAAAAACGACAACAACAACAAAGTGTTGTAACCTGTCGTTTTCTTCTTTCTAATTATTTGTTCGGCCCGAAAAAAAAATGTGTTTGCTGTCCTGGTTTGTCACAACTCCAGTTGGCTTTGTACGAGGCTTGAAAAGGTCTTTAAATAAATATATTTTTGAAAATGTCTGAGGAAAATGAACGGGGAATAATTTCCTGGGCCCTGGTGGTAGGGGGCGGGACTGGGACGCTTCATTCTCCATACACAGACCGTGTCCATCTTACCATATAAGGTAATGTCAAGGTGCTACCTGTAGGTGCAACTTCCCATAGACAGCCCATTCATCCACACAGAAACAAACAGATTGTATTAACCCATTCTGACCTGAGATCAGATTCTAAAAATGTCTTCTACATCCTGACAGTTTTCATTCTGACCTGATATCAGATTCTAAAAATGTCTTATATGTCAGTCGCTCTTCGATTTTTCAAAAATAGCAGACCTACAATCTCGTAGCTCGCCACTCGGTGTGCGCGCTATGAGCTTGTAGATCTGCTATTTTTCAATAGCTAAAGCATAGCATAATGCTAACACCAAAATGGGGTTCCCGCGCAGAATGGGTTAAACAACGTCAAACTCGCCAACATTGCAGCTGTGTACGGAAAGCTTGAATTATTCTCTTTCTATCCTCAAAGTGTTTTGTTTCATAAAAAATCCACCGTAGACATGCATGTTATGAGCTATACTTTTTGTCCTTGCAGGACAAGTGTTGCAGTTTGGAAGTGCTCGTTCGATATCACTTGACAGCCCTGTTTTGAATTTTGCACATAATGCAGGAGGCAGCAGGACGTCGCTTTATTGAAAACGAGTGCTTCCCAACTCTGATGCCAAGATGGCCGCCGTCTGCATATGGTCAGGAGCAGTGTTGATTTTGGCAGCTAATTTCTACCTTAGTTTTAGTCATAGTCTTTGGACTGAAACTTAATTTAGTTTTAGTCACATTTTAGTCACCTGAAATGTCTTATAGTGTTAGTCTAGTTTTAGTCGACTAAATGCCATAAGATTTTAGTCGACTAAATCTACAGTTGATTTAGTCGACTAAAATGTATTTTGGCGGGTCTTGATGCCGTCGTAATGAGTGTTTTTACACTTGCTGAAAATAGCCGATCTACAAGCTCGGCCCATTTTCAGCATGCAACCAAGTGTAAAATGACTTGTACTGGATCTCTTGTCCACTGTAGTCCCTTCCTAACATTTTAGTCTAGTTTGTATTTGTCGACGAAATTCTCAGTATATTTATATTTATACTTATAGTTTTAGTCATCGTAGCTTAGTTTTCATTTAGTTTCCATTTGTTTTTGTCAGTGCAAATAGGTAGTCGACGAACATCTCAGTTTTCGTTTTAGTCGACGAAAACAACACTGGACAATAGCGCAGCCCCTGTCAGTCTGTTGCCAGTTTTGCAACAGACTGCTGACTGAGTTTCTTCTCCTTTCTAGTATAGAACTAGGAACTGCCCTATTTTCTTTTGAAAGACGAGACATTACAGATTGTGGCATTGTTGTGGGAACCACCAGTTATATACTTAACGGAAAGCCGTGAGACAGGATTGCAGTGCTATATAAGATGACTCCTATCATGTGAGCTGGCTCGGAATGGATTTGGGCTTAAAAAATATCAAGAGACTTCTCATATAGGACCTTATTTATGGCTCTGTTTTAACCCATTTAGACGATTCTATACGGAATGCCTTCTAAATCCTAACTGTTTTCAGTGGAGCTCAAACTATTTCATGTCAAGGATCCCAGCAATTATTATGAAATTGTCCACCGACCCCCATCTGAAAATATGTTGTTTCAGGGACCCCCACCAGAAGCAAATATATGAGTTAGGAACGTTCGCTCTGAAATAATATATATTCAAAGATTTGCGCAACATTTTCACGATTTTTCAAAGATAGCAGACCTACAAGCTCATAGCGCGGCACTCTGTGCCACACTATGAGCTTGTAGATCTGCTAATTTTCAATAGCTGAAGTATAACATAATGCTTTAAAACACCAAAAAGGGGGTTGCCGGCCCAAAATGGCTTAATGCTGTCCCGCAGACAGATGTAGGGCAACGTTGTCACTTGAGCTGCATGCTTTTTTTTCAGCTGCACACCACACAGTAATCTGACAGGAATTGGGAGAGAGATATGGGGGGTGCATGCATGGTGGTGTGACACTCAGCAAAGGCCCGTCGCGATTGGGACTCAAACCCGCGACACGCTGTCAGGATGGATTATATCCAGCCCGTAGGTTTTGCCCACAGAGTCCAGACGGCTATACGAACAGCCAGCCGGGCCGGGCCGCCCGGGGCCGCCCGGGCCTGTCACTTGAACTTCTGTTACTGTAGTAGTGTGGTATATCTCTCTATCGTGTGTGTGAAACAGCTGTGCTAAGAACTCACCCCCACAGCTGCTGCGTATTACTGCCAGCTCATCCAGCTAGAAGAAGCCTTTTCGCCATGAGAGTGTAAGAGAGTTGTTATTATTGTTATGTACCGTCAGAGATGTCATAACCCATTCTGGGCGGGAACCCCTTTTTTGGTGTTATGTTATATGCTTTATCTATTGAAAAATAGCAGATCTACAAGCTCGTAGCGCGCCACCGAGTGGCGCGCTACGAGCTTGTAGGTCTGCTATTTTGGAAAAAATCAAAGAACGACTGACATAGAAACATAGCTTTTTCAGAAAACTGTCGGGATGTGTAGAAGACATTTTTTAAATCTGATCTCAGGTCAGAATAGGATAACTCAAGCTGTGGTGTGCAGGTCACCCTGAGTCCAGGGAATATAAACATGAATATAAAAAAACAAAAAAACAACCCCATACCAGAGATGTTAAACTGACAGCCCGTGGGCCAAATTCCAGTGACATGATTAGGGAAGACAAATATTTGGATATTACTCTACAGATTTTTGTCCAAACATCACGCACAGCATCCAAACGGGTCTTTCATTATTATTTATATTCCACCCTGATTTGATGGTATAAGATTGAACTTCTAAAGTTAGCAGGAGTTGATCGGTTTTGAACAAAATACCTCGAGCGTGAACACGGCGTGCGATTTCCATGAAACGTTGCATGCACGTTGCAATGCTGTAACATGCCCGATTCACGTATTTCCCTGTAACTGGACACACAACGCACGCATGCACTCACGCACGCACGCAACGCACACACGCACGCACACACAGACACACACACACACACACACACACGGACGCACGCACACTAAGAGTGGTACTACACTAAGTTCAATGCTAATCATCTAACGTGTCAACGCTATACTGTTCTATTTCTGGTCTGTTTTAACTGTGCGCCTGACATAGTTTAAAAAGGGGCTCGGAGCTGTGTGTGCTGTACAGAACAATGCCTACTCATTATCTTCATTAAAAGTAGGGATGCGCCGATCAATCGGTTGCCGATCGATCGGTGGCCGATCACCGATCGATCGGATCGGATCGGCCGTGCAAAATCCACCGATCCGCGAAACCGATCTCCAAAGCAAAAATCTGCGCCGTTTACATCCAAAAATAATGTGTCACTTTCTCGGTTCTGCACCGCTTAATGGAGAAGTATAGCACTGGCAGCGCAACGAATACCCCCCCACACACACACACCCCAGGGAGGGAGGGGGGAGAGAGAGAGAAAAGAGAGAGAGAGAGCGAGAAAGAGCACGCACGTCTTCACCCCAGCGAGGGAGGGAGACGGGAGAGAAAGGGAGAGCTCATCATCTCCAGTCCAGTAGTTAGCAAAGGGAGCTAAGTGCTAACTATAATCCAAATTGTTAGACAAGTAGTGTGCCCTGGCCTGACACAACTTTCTTAGAAATGTGCATGTTGCAGCCAGCCAGTAAGATGAGGCTATGCATTTCACGGTTTTCGGGAGGGCGGGGGGGCAGTCGGTTTGGGGGGGTTCCCGACGGCTGCGCGTCGCTTCCTCCTCTGACAGAGGGGAGGCGAGTAAGCGACACAGTCAGAAGCCCCCTTTGTTCAATCGAAGGCCCCCTCACTGCAGCTGTCTAGGGGTGAGGATCGCGTGATGATTCTAATGTAGGCTACAGAATTCTATAAGTCACCACTTTTGGTGTGACACACAGCTTCTGTTTCTGTTTACAATGCGTTGTCAACACGTGTTGAGTTGACAAAGATTGACAGATTTCGGATAAGACTGATAGTTTATCCGTTAGTAATTAGGCTGAGGCACACAGAATCACACTACTTTTGGATTTATTGGGATTGGCTTTTTGGGGAAAAGAGGGGGAGGAGGTGATCAAGCAGCTCCACAAGACCACAACATATTTGGTAGGCTCAAGGCTGCATTTATTTTCCTTTTTTTTCTCTCGAGGGTGCATGGGATGATGGGAGCCCCTCCAGCAGGCTAGGGAGCTCCGCTCAGGCTAGCGGAAAATGACCGCGGGCGCGGGTTGCCAGGTTTTTTTATAAGTAAAAAATTTTTTTTTTAAATTAAATTAAAATTAAATTAAAAAAATATTAAAAAAGATCGGGATCGGGATCGGAATCGGCCGATCTTTTTAAAAAAGATCGGTGATCGGGATCGGCCCCCAAAAACGTGATCGGAGCATCCCTAATTAAAAGATTAACCTGCAATTGAGTAATTGTCTTGTGTGCTATATTTCTACATTTCAAATGGTGTATTAAAACCCCATCCTATAGGTGGGAACCCCTTTTGGTGTCTTAAGCATTATGTTGTATACTTTAGCTGTTGAAAAAATAGCATTATGTTGTATTTTAGCTGTCCAAACCAATTTATTTATTTTGGCCCACTGTGTATTTGAGTTTGACATCCCACTTGCCGCCCGTGGAGGTGTGAGGCTGTGAGCACAACAACACACCTCCACACCACACACACTACTGTACGTAGGAAGATGTACAGTAAACGTTAACTTGTGGGAAGGCAACGTGCAACTAGCGTGTGGGCGTGGGCACAATCATGCACGACTACATAACTGCATAACGGCCCGCACGAAGTAAAACGATGCCCAGTCAGAACCCATGACTGCAGGGCTATAGTTATATTGCGAAAAATTACTGTTTTAGGTTGTATAATTAAGCAATAAGCCACGAGAGGTCTCAGGTTACCGGGTATTTTAAACTGGCTGGGGGGGTTAGAAGACCCTCGGTGTCTAAAACGGATACAAACATATAGCAATATTAACCTAATAAAACTATTGAATTCACAAAAGTATAGCTATACGCTTTGCGCTACCAGAGAGAGCCACATCACTTCCTTGTTGTGCTCGGCAAGTAGGCTATATATGTGACGGGAGAATAGCGCTTGATGTTTTTTTACGGGGCTGCCTGGAGCCACACATTCACAGTCATATGAGCCGGGCGGTGCTTAAGACGCCCGCACGGCATGTGTTTGTAAATCAATCATGAAGCGCTCCCCTTCCCCAGTTCAGCTACAAGGCTGCAGGATGATACAAAGTGATTGAAGGAGTGGGTTATAGGTGAAATTTACACCGGTCAGGTGGCGGTAACCAGCCAATCAGAATGAAGTATTGGGACTACTACCCGTTTTAGAATAGTATTATTTATGTATTGTATTCATGCATTTTTTTTTTTGAGTGGTGCAACCACTCCCTTACGGAGCTATGTGTGAGTGTGTGGGTGGGTGGCTGGCTGGCTGGCTGGGTCTGAACACGAAAAAAGAATGGTTGTTTTTCACAACCTATAACCGCAACCTAACAGTACATTACAGTGACTGTACAGTACCGTATGAGGGTACAGTAGACTAGAGGGACCCCCACATGGTGACTCTGTCATTTCTCTATACCGTTTCGGATGCGGGCGGCTCGCTGGAACCACCCTGGGTGCTTCACACAGGTGTGATTTTGTATTTTTCTGTAGTCCCCAAACAAGGCAATTAAATCAGGCGGCGTCAACAAAAATACGATTTGGATTTACAACACAGCTGTACTGAATGTATCATTACATGTATCAAGTTAGTTGGCAAATTAAGTACGTCGGGAAAAATGGAAATGGGGAACGCATACCCCACCCTTTAGTATGCAATATCCCAAGGATTTGTTTTTCCATAGAATGTATTTATTTATTGCTTTTGTCTGAAGTGACAAATAATTCAGTTTTACTGTAAACAACCGGCCTATTTTTTTTGTGTTTTTCCAGCAAACACTGGATGAAAACATGTTGATTTTCAGTTTGATGTTTTGGTTTACTTTGAACCTTGAAACCAGTCTTGGAGTGCGTGCGTGCGTGCATGTGCGTGTGCGTGTGCGTGTGCGTGAGTGTGCGTGGCCTGACTGCCAGAACAGAACAAACAAATCTTTCATTCCCAACAACAATTAGTGTCTGATCAATTATGCGTCAGGAACATTGGACCGTTCCCGTGGCGTGTTGACGACAACCTGGCAACCATTAAGTATTGGGGATAATAGGTTTCCTAATAATATGTTTAATTATTTATGCATTTATTTATCAAAGTGATAATTGCACATTCAGCATGCAGTTATCAGAAGAGATTTTAGAGCAGGGGTTACCAAACGTTTTCTGGGCTGGGGTCCGGGAACCCCCGGAAATGCTTTGGTCATGTCTCGTGCCCCGCCCCACAATGTGACGTAATTTGGCTCTGTAGAGCCTACAATGTGACATCATTGGGCTCTGTAGAGCCTACAATGTGACGTAATTTGGCTCTGTAGAGCCTTCAATGTGACGTCATTGGGCTCTGTAGAGACTACAATGTGACGTCATTTGGCTCTGTAGAGCCTACAATGTGACGTCATTTGGCTATGTAGAGCCTACATTTTGACGTCATTTGGCTCTGTAGAGCCTTCAATGTGACGTCATTTGAGGTTCGGGGGGGGGGGGGGGGGGGGGTACCGTCCTAAAGTTGCCTCTTCGGTGCTACTGAAATTTTCTGACGAGCCGAAATCATTTCGACACTACAGCGCCGAAACAGCTGTAAAATAGGAGTATGAATTGGCCCTTAGTCATCATTGGCTGTCCACCTCCTAGACACTACACACACGCACGCACGCACGCAAGCACACACACACACACACACACACGCACACGCACACACACGGATGTGTCTGGCCTTGTCACGGCCTAATCCCTCTCAGCTGTGTGAGAGTGGCTCCTCTATAGATTGGTAATCAGTGCAGCATGTAATTTACCAATTGATCCCCATCAAGTTCAATTGTAGCCTACTGTACTTTCAGCCTTCAGTGTCTGCTGCACGCACGCACTCACTCACACACACACACACACACACACACACACACACACACACACACACACGCTGTTTCATCCTATTGGCCTAGTCTCTTTTCATGCACGCTCACTTGCCCCCTCTCTCCCTCTCTCCCTCTCCTCCTCTCTCCCCCTCTCTCTCTCTCTCTCTCTCTCTCTCTCCTCGTTAGAGGGAGGTTACATCAATACTGGGGTTTGAAACCTTCTTTTGCACCTTTAAAGAAAATCAATGAGAGCCATGCAGTGCCTCGCATGTCAATGTCTGCAGACATGTGTGTGCTCTCATTTCATGCCAGGTGTGTGTGTGTCTGTGTGTGTGTGACTGTGTGTGTGTGTGTGTGTGTGTGTGTGTGTGTGTGGGGGGGGGGCTTGGGTGCACTGTATTTGTGTGTATGCGTGTGCACTCACCATCTCTCTGTCCTTTCCATATATGGGCCATTATACCGAGATTGGTTCATATTCAGAGTTGGAAATTGTGTGAAATTTGCGTGATATTTTTAAAGGCACGGTCAATATTGTCATTTGTATTTTAATAATGTATTGGAATATCTTTCCTCTCCCAAAATGTGTCACTATACCGAAACAAATCGAATAAAGATAATTATTTATTTGAATCTATTGATATATATTTTTTCAATTCCCCCTGTACACAGAACATTTTTAAGAATTTAGGTCTCCAGAATTTAGGTCTCCAGCTGATCCAAAATGCTGCAGCTCGCTTTGTCTTCAACCAGCCAAAATTCTCACATGTCTCCCCCCTGCTCCGCTCCCTCCACTGGCTCCCGGTCGCTGCCCGCACAGAATACAAAACTCTGATGCTGGCATTCAAAGCAACCAAAGGTATGGCTCCCCCATATCTTGCAAGTATGATCGAACCCTACAAACCCTCCCGCTCACTCAGATCAGCCAACGCAGGGAAGCTGGAAGTACCCTCACTAAAAACGCCGGGACAACGCTCCACACGTCCCAAACTCTTCTCCCTTCTGGCTCCAAAACTGTGGAATGCACTTCCCATTGCAGTCAGAACTGCAGCATCACTCCCAATCTTCCGCCGTAGTCTGAAAACCCACCTTTTCAGACTCCATCATGGCCCATAGCACTTACCCCACCACCTTAGATAGCAATTCTGTAGACTTAGATAGCATTTGATACAGACTTATAGCATGTTATGTAGACAGCATAAGTGCATTGTATGTAGTCATAGCACGTCATAGTACATATGTGTAGCATAGTAGTATAGATGTATAGCTTATATGTATAGTTTCATTATAGATATTCCACTGTTACTTTCTTAGCTACGCATGTTTCATGATAAATGTCTTTATGTGATGTATTCCCATGCTTTTTGTTCTTGCTTAATGTAAGTCGCTCTGGATTAAGAGCGTCTGCTAAATGCCTAAATTGTAAATTGTAAATTGTAGGTAGGTAGTTCCACAATTAAATACATTTACATTGAAATGTAAACATTCAACCCAGTCTAGGATCGCTAAAGAAGGAAAGGCCGAGCCAAAAAAATAATAAAAAAATAGAAATCAGCAAACCGGTTTGATATAAAGCTTATCTGACGGATCAATCGGTATAATTACATTCCTTATGGTGGAGCGTTCCGCCAAAAAGCAGTAAAGTCTGTTAAAACCCCAGCAAAAGCCCTTCTCAACCTCCCCACCAGCGCCCACAGCTCCCAGCACCACCACCACCACTAATGCACCATGACATGCTCTGGGAGCATCATGGATAAACGCTATGCTGCTGCTGCTGCTGCTGCTTGTCAGTGATTTGCTTCTTTAGGGCAGCTTTTCGGGGCTGAGCATGCAGCAGATTGGAGTGGCTGCCATTCACTGCCAACAGGAGTCAGGAGTCAGGCCACAAATCCACCAGGATGGGTTCTTGCTGTAGCTATAATGCCACCCGGAGGGGCACCTGCCCAACAGATCCACCAGACGGGTTGTTAGCTATAACGCGACGCGTTGTGAGCTTGTAGATCGGCTATATTTTCAGCAAGTGTATCAAATCAACCATTATACGATCACATCAAGGCCCGCCGAAATACATTTTATTCGACTGAATCAAATGTAGATTCAGTCGACTAATATCCAATTTAGTCGACTGAAATAGACTGAAGTATAATAATCAATAATATATCAGTATTCTGATATTAACCTGCAGGGCCACATTTATTAACCTGCAGGGCCACATTAAGTGATGGTGGGGGCCCCCATGTGGCCCCCTGCGGCCGCCAGCTTATATAACCTGAGGGCCACATTATAAGTGATGGTGGGGGCCGCATGTGGCCCCCAGGCCAGTATATGCTGTACTGTGAAGGAATACAAGGATAAAAGAGAAGTGGGGGAGATAGAAGTGGAGCGAGAGCAGGCCCGTCCTCCTCAGTACCACACGGTCCATCCCATTGTCTGGACACGGTACCACAGGATGGGTTTTATACACATGCAGAGCAGTGTGGGCGGCTGTGGCTCAGGAGGTATAGAGCAGGTCGTCCAATGATCCATTTGTCGGCGGTTCAAATCCCGGCTCTTCCTCCTGTCTACATGTCGAAGTGTCCTTGGGCAAGACACTGGACCCCAAATTCCTCCCGATGTGCTGGTTGGTATACCTTGCATGGCTTCCGCCGCAATCGGTGTATTGTGTGAATGTGTGAATGTAATGTACAATCTATGTAAAGCGCCTTGGATAATGGCGCTATATAAATGCACCATTTACTATTTACTGTGGACGTGGTATCACAGGACAACACCGTGCAGGGGGGTTGCCTTTTCATCACCATGATGCACTGCAGTCTCTCCCCTCCTCTGGTTCTCCTGGCCTTGTCTTGTCTTCTTGTTTTATATCTCCCTCTCTCCTCTCCTCTCCTCTCCTCTCCTCTCCTCTCCTCTCCTCTCCTCTCCTCTTCTCTTCTCTTCTCTTCTCTTCTCCACCTCCCCTCCCCTCCCCTCTCTTCTCTTCTCTTCTCTTCTCTTCTCTTCTCTTCTCTTCTCTTCTCTTCTCTTCTCTTCTCTTCTCTTCTCTTCTCTTCTCTTCTCTTCTCCACCTCCCCTCTTCTATTCTCTCCTCTCCTCTCCTCTCCTCTCCTCTCCTCTCCTCTCCTCTCCTCTCCTCTAAGTCGCCATGGTGACTCAGCTTTCTGCTAGCCATCGACCAAAATCTCAAACAGGCTCACTAATCCCCCCCCTCTCTCTCTCACACACACACACACACACACACACCACCCTTTGCTCCCCCAGTGTGTGCGATGCCAGAGTCCTGATGAGATTAATGTCAGCATAATGAGTACCTAGGGGGCCACCTCCGCTGGCCCCCTCCTTATGAACAGCTCATAACCCATTCTGACCTGAGATCAGATTCTAAAAAATGTCTTCTACATCCTGACAGTTTTCATTCTGACCTGAGATCAGATTCTAAAAATGTCTTCTATGTCAGTCGCTCTACGATTTTTCAAAAATAGCAGACCTACAAGCTTGTAGATCTGCTATTTTTCAATAGCTAAAGCACGACATGATGCTAACACCAAAAGGGGTTCCCGCCCAAAATGGGATAATGTTTTTTTTTCTTTTTTTTTGCAAATGTTATGCACATTTATAATAATTATTAAAATAACATACATACATTTATAATTTACATTTGGGGGATATCTTTCACAATGATAAATAAAACATGTTCTAGTTATTCTAATGATCACAAAAAAAACATATTATTACAGTTATTTTACTTAATACTTTTATCAGGGTTAAAGTTCAAAGGTCATAGGTTAAGGTCAAGTTCGAGTCCAGAGATTTTTAATTTGTGTGAATTTCAGCCTCTGTGGGGGGGGGGGGGTATTTTTATGCAAAGGATGATGTGTAGGTGAAAAAAGAACGTAAAAAAATATTTTAATTCATTCAAATATGTTGTATTATGCAACAGTGGGTGTTACAGGGATATATATATATATATATATATATATATATATATACACATGTATATATATATACATGTATACGTATGTATGTGTGTGTGTGTGTGTGTGTGTGTGTGTGTGTGTGTGTGTGTGTGTATATATATATATATATAGATATATATATATGAGACAAAAAAGGGACTCCTGCACATCCAAAAAGACCCGTAGGAGGTGCAAGTCTAGTTAGCAGGCATAGACATCAAAAAAGAGAAAAACCTTCCAAGGAAGGGACTGGCACACTCCAGGGAACAGAGACGGACAACTTACTGCATCACACTTATTTATTAGCACTATAAGTTTTGATGCAGTAAGTTGTCCGTCTCTGCTCCCTGGAGTGTGCAGTCCGTTTTTCTCTTATTTTGATATATATATATATATATATATATATATATATATATATTGAGATGTGTAAGGCAGATTAAGTGGCTGTTAAATGTGTGCGTGGAGCCGTGGACTTCATACTGTAAAGGTTACACAGAACATACACAGCTCTCCCTTTGAATCAACTTGAACATGCTCTGTTAACCTCCCACAGTTAACCATAATGCATTAATGCAAATGCCATGCAGTGGCTTGTGGTGGAGTGGTGCTCTGCAATTATTGAGACCAGCGTGACGCTCGGCTGTGGTTAAAACCGCAGCGTACGAAACGAAAGTAATCACGCAGCGCTCAGCCATGAGGCCATTAACCCGTTTAGACCTGAGAAAAGATTATACACATTTTTGCCTTCTATAAATCCTGACAGTTTTTATGTCAGTTGTTGCTCAAACATTTCCAAAAATATATATGTAATTCGTCTGAAAATACGTTGTTCCTCCATGCAGGGACCTCCCCCAGAAGCAAATATTTGAGTTAAAAATGTTCGCTCTGAAATAATATATACCTGTATATTCAAAGATTTGCAACACATTTTCACGATACAAAAATAGCAGATCTACAAGCTTGTAGCGCTGCACTCTGTGCCACGCTATGAGCTTGTAGACCTGCTACTTTTCAATAGCTAAAGCTAAAGTATAACATATATATAACACATTGGTTGTGTGTGGACCCCAGGAAGGCTATAGCTGACCTCCCATGGCAGCAGCTAATGGGGATCCTTTTCAAATAAAAAGATAAACAAATAAACATAATGCGTTATAAAACACCAAAGGGGGGTTCCCCCGGTCCAGAATGGGTTAAGCCAATCTCCAGGATAATATCGGCATGATTCACAAATAATTGGGACGTTCATACAACAGCGCTTCATTATGAGTTTAATTAGAGATTTGAGTGCCGTGATTCTTGGACTTGTTCCCGTTTCCCCACATGTGTCTACGAAGTGACTAGTACTTCATTATACCACAGGCCGTCTCGAGGAAGCAATCTGATTGGTTGAAACAGCCTTCTAGCCGTGGATAAAACCGGCACCACTCCACACCTAATCAAAACGAGAGCGCCGCAAACTGGGTGGCTAGGCTAGCTATAGTTTCTTGGGACATTTGTGGTTGCGAATGCAGTGAGCACTTACTATGAGACCTAGCAGATCATGTCTGTCCGTGCGTGTGTCTGTGTGTCCACCCTTTGTGCCCATATATGGAGCTGAGTGACACTCCATATTTGGACGTATAGCTACTTACTATGACGAGACCTAGCAGATCATGTCTGTCCGTGCGTGCGTGTGTCTGTGTCCCCCCCCCTTTGTGCCCATAAAAGGAGCTGAGTGACACTCCATATTTGGACGTATAGCTGCTTTGGGGACTCCTTATATGGTTATGGCTAAGTTAAAAACTTAACTTAAAAAAATAATAACTTAAAAATAAATCTTAAAAAACCCCAAATATGTACGAGCTGCATTCGCTTCCCGCGTTTGCGTGTCTTACTGGTCGTAGTGACTACAGATACTACTACTAGTATCTACTACTAGTAGATACTAGTATATCTACTAGTATACTAGTACTATCTACTAGTAGATACTGTACTAGTAGTATGTATACTAGTATCTACTACTAGTATAGACTACTATAGGAAAAATGACTTAATTCTCCGTATTTTTGCCTGAGTGTTTTAGTCGTTTTGTTTATGGGCTTTATAGGAGAGAAAAGCAGTCTCTCTTTTTAGTTCAGATACTTCACGCGCGCATGACGCGGGCAGCAACATCAGCTAGCATTACAATCGGATCAAAAAACAGATTAAACAATAAAAACCCTCGAACCCGAGAAAACTGTTAGAATTTAGAAGACTTTTTTTTTTAATTTCGACGTCAGGCCTAAATGGGTTAAAATCTAAACCCTGAAGGATTCCAACCTATAGGTGTGTATTGGGCCTAGTGCTCCCTTCTGTCTCTCCGTCTGCTCCAAATCTCTTTGCCTGGGAATAGCCAATCTACAAGCTCTCACATTGTGTGTTATTTGCTTGTATAGCTTGTATATTATTTTGTGTGTGTGTTCTACATATCTGGCTGCTTTTCTATCCGTTTGTTCAACATAGTTCATGGTTCATGGCTGTTTGGGGCTGGAACTTGCATGACTCATGATGAGGTCATGTTGAGGTGTAGCTGTCCACACGCGAGACGGGATTGCACTGTGTATTCAGTAATGTTATACTTCTGGTGCAGTCTTATATATTCTATAATATTCCCTGACTGTTCCTTCTCGGTCTCTGCGTGTGTGTGTGTACCCTCATGTGGTTGCTTTATATTCCTTTGTTCTCTGGGGTTTTTTTGGCCAGAGGGAGAGGGAGAAGGGGAGAGAGAGAGAGGGGGGGGAGAGAGAGAGAGAGTGAACATATTTTTAGATGAATGCTGACATTCATCTAAAAAACATTGGGCACTGCCTACATGGAACGATGCAAGTTGGAAATGCATGCATGCCCCACCCAGATTACTATGTCTGTGTCCCTGTTTATGCCCATATATGGAGTTCTTTGTCAGGCATATGCCCAAATATGGAGTTTATGCAGATGTCAGCTCCATATTTCATGGACATACTGGGGCATGGGGGCCCGTGTCCAGAGCCCGGGCAGAGAGAGGCCTTTTTGGGACGGTTAGGGGACCACCGCGGGTCCGACCCACTCGACACCGGGCACTGCATGCCCCGTGTGGGGGTGTGGAACGCACGGGTCGAATTTGAAGTGGGTCGGGCGAACGGTTCCTGAGATATAGACAGACAGACAGACAGACAGACCTTCATTAACAACTATACTAATTGGGTTTACACCTAGACCTAATGTGTTGTTACGCAATACAAGACACAACTCTGCTTAGCGGCTGGCAATTGATTTGTTCTCCGGCAGTATTTGCTTATTTAATATTCTGCAAGAGGTGCAAAAACCATCAGTGATTTTTTAACCCATTTTGTACGGGAACCCCTTTTGGTGTTTTAACTATTGAGAAATAGCAGATCTACAAGCTCATAGCGTGCCACTGAGTGGCGCGCTACGAGCTTGTATGTCTGCTATTTTAGAAAAAAAAAACGTGAAAATGTATAGTGCAAATCTTTGAATATATATTCTTTCACAGCGATTGTTTTTAACTCAAATCTTTGCTTCTGGGGGGGAGCTAGATATTTTCAAATAGAGATAATCCTGGGGGTTCCTTCAGTGATGCTTGCGGAAGTCGACTTCGTCTCGTTCCTGACCGCATCACTGTCCTGGCAATAATCACGTTAAACCACACCCTCTCGTGTAATATTGCTTAAGTCAAAACTATATGTGTCAATACGCCTGTACCTACAGAATAATAATGTCATTGCGAGTGTGTCTGTGTGTGCGTGTGTCCCCCCTTTGTGCCCATATATGGAGCTACGTCCAAATATGGAGTGTGTTGCATCAATCACAAACAAATCACTCAGCTCCATATATGGGCACAAAGGGCACAGACACACGAACGCATGAGACATGGTGAATATGTACGAGCTCGCGTTCGCTTCCCGCGTTTGCGCGTCTTACTGGTAGGTATGGGGGCCTCATTTTTCTCATGAAACGGGCCTCCCGATTCCTAAGGCCGCCCCTGAGTGGCCATATAGGGAGAATAAGTTGTTATTCAGTCAAAAGAAAGGAGAAGAAGCTCCATTGATTCTCACCGAAAGCCAAAGTCGACAGCATAGATTCACTATATGTGGTAATTAATGCAAAGAGTAATCACCGACGACATTGATGCGTTGGAATGCAAAAGCAATGAATGGAAATTAATGCTTCAGGGATTTCTAATGCTTTGAAACTCTGTAATTATAATGATGACTATATCCCAATATAATTGGAATGTATTCAAGTTGGAACTTAGGAATTAATTTCATGTTCCGTGCAGATAATTGAGCTGTTTTCTTTTTTTTTACATTGCACAACGTCCTGCAGGCTGTGACTTAATCCATTCTGCGCGGGAACCCCTTTTGGTGTTAGCATTATGTAATGCTTTAGCTATTGAAAAATAGCAGATCTACAAGCTCATAGCGCGCCACCGAGTGGCGCGCTACGAGCTTTTAGGTCTGCTATTTTTTTTAAATCGAAGAACGACTGACATAGAAACGACTGACCGAAACCTAGCATTTTTAGAATCTGATCTCAGGTCAAAATGGTTTAATTGGGAGATTAGTATTAGTGACAATGATTGGCTCAGCAGTGGTTCAATCTGTCGACGTGGAACAGCAAACACGGAGAGGAAATCTTTACCGTTGAATCTTTCAACCATGTGCACAACGGATCCATATTATAAGACTTTTCACGGACGCAGAGGTCAATAACATTGGCTGTTAAAAGCCAGCTTCCATCGAGCGTGTCTCCCTGCGTTGTCGTGTGTTTTCCTCCCTGCGTTGTCATGTGTTTTCCTCCCGGTTATAAATACCTGCTCCCCATGTGTCACCATCTGTCTCCACAAGGGCTTCGCACCTCTGCTCTGTGTGTGTGTGTGTGTGTGTGTGTGTGTGTGTGTGTGTGTGTGTGTGTGTGTGTGTGTGTGTGTGTGTGTGTGTGTGTGTGTGTGTGTGTGTGTGTGTGTGTGTGTGTGTGTGTGTGTGTGTGTGTGTGTGTGTGTGTGTGTGTGTGCGTGCGTGCGTGCGTGTGTGTGTGTGCGTGTCACCACTGTGACAGCATACGGTAATGCCTCTCATATACAACAGGTATACAGTAGAAGGTACAGTAATGCCTCTCATATACAACAGGTACAGTGTAAACCTGTAGGAGTTTGCTATCTTTATTGTCGTGTTGAAATGCTTTGGACTCTCTCTAATAATAATAATTAAAAAAAATAAGTAATAATCCAACTTCTTCCACTGGGTTCCAGCCCTATTCGAGCCTTGTTTTCTTCTGTTATAAAGAAGTCTCGACTCCACTCTCAACTTTAACGTCGCCCTAATGTAACATTCATGTAGAAATGTTTCAGATCAAAAGAGCAGCAAAACCCCCACAGCGGGATGCCAAGACTTAACCCATTTTAGGCGGTAACCCCTTTTGGTGTTAGCATTACGTTATATGCTTTAGCTATTTAAAAAAATAGCAGATCTACGAGCTTGTAGGTCTGCTATTTTTGAAAAACATCGAAGAACGACTGACACAGAAACATAGCTTTTTCAGAAAACTGTCATTTTCAAACAGACATTTTTTAGAATCTGATCTCAGGTCAGAACGGGTTAATCTGGAGTAACCACGCAGTCATCTGGGTTCTCCATACTGTACATCTGAGCTGGCCAGATGTACAGTATGGAGAACCCAGATGACTGGAGACGCCGACGGAGGGCTCGTCTGAGGACAACGTATACTGTAGAGAGAACCAAACCCACAGCGGGAGCCCGAGACTTGATATATTATATACAGTATAATATGAACCTTTATTGAGAGACGGATATCCCCTTGAGATGTACTGTATCATCTCGTTTTCGAGGGGATCTGGAATAACCAAACCCACAGCGGGATGCCGAGACTTGATCTACTGTATATACAGTATATATGAAGTTATGAACCTTTATTGAGAAAAGGATATTCCCTTGAGATGTATCATCTCGTTTTTGAGGGGGATCTGGAATAACCAAACCCACAGCGGGATGCCCGAGACTTGATCTGGAGTATAAGCAGACACACACACTATAGCGTATTCCCATTCATGTTTTCTATAATATATTTATGCTGCCTTGCACGCATTTGAACTTATAGTATACAAAACATTTTAACTTCTGACTGCAGGGATGCCAGAATAATACATTAAAGTAAAAATCGCACCCGTGTGAACTGAGTGGTGCAACTCCCCTCTCTCTGTTCCTGGCACAACAGCGCCCCTACTGGTACTCATTATACTGGCGCTCATTAACCAACACATAGGTGAACGGACAGACACATAGGTGAACACGGACATTGCTGTTCCTTTTGAGTGGTCGCACCGCTCAAAAACTGCTTGTACAATAAATACAATTGGTGGGCTTATACTGTATAGGCTTAGCTGGTACAGTAAAAATGCACACATGCATGGTATATGCAGAAACCCATAATGTATTGCACATGCAGGCACTGATGCAGGTGTATTGATGCAAGTAATATTAACGACTGTCAACGAGGGTCAGCTGGACAGTGGCACGCACGCACACACACACGCACGCGCGAGCGCACACCTCAGCTGTGCTGAACAGAATGGAGTCACTTGAATATGACTGAAGACATGATAATGTATACTGGGATTATGGTATAAGATTACATTTGATATTACAAGTACCATATAGTGAAAGCTCCCTGTAACTGTATAACCAGAATAAAACAAAATGATTTATTCATGAGAGCTGCCGAGGACAGAGAGGGATGGAGAGAGAGAGCTGCTCAACGGATCAGTCTGTGGCGCCCCAAAGACCCTCAGGGGGTCGAAGCAAGTGATCCCTCGTTGGGCGACAGATATAAGGCTGGATCACTGTAGAAACCCCTAACATGCGTGTGATTGTTATATAAGCTGATTATAGTGTGTTTTTATCACTTCTATAAACTAAACGGAATCCAAGACGATCAGAGTTTTCGCTTTGGGACTAAATAACCATTTCTAGAAGAAGTGAAAAATAACCCATTTTATAGGCCTGAGCCAGGCTCTGAAAGAATATTATACCTATTCAAAGATTTGTGCCGCATTTTTACGATTTTTCCAAAAATTGCAGACCTATGAGCTTGTAGATCTGCTATTTTTCAATAGCTAAAGTATAACATAATGCTTAGTTAAAACACCAAAAGGGGTTCCCGAAGTAGTATACTGAAACATGAACATGCTATATCACAATATCACAACCAAAAACAGGGATGCAATCAACAACTGTACGGTAGGGATAAGGTTATGGTGTGTCAGAGAATTCGATGAGCACAGGATTAAACACATGCACAGACACTCCAGGTGGAATGGAATGGACGGACGGACAGCTGGAATGAGGATTATTAATAAATAGAAAGAGAAAGATAAAAGGATGTTGGATTGGGAAGAGATTAAAAAAACACTGATTTATTGTCTGGCTGCACTGCATGGCTCCGTCTCTGAAGTCTTATCTCGTCACTGATTTATAGCTATTCATTTGTTCTTTAATACATCCATAATTGGTCCATAATTGCTCTTATGTGCATTGAGTGCATTAAGTCATTTTTCTCAAGTCCTCGGTCATATTCATATTCAAGACTTAAGCATAGTTTATACGTTATTTAAGACAATTTAAAGACAAGCATTCATATTTAACCAATTTTGACCTGAGGACGATTCTGCAAAATGTCTCCCTGTGTCCTGTTTCCCATGTTTCTGTCAGTCGTCGCAAACATTTTTATGTCAAGGACCCCCAAAGATTATATGTAATTGGCCGCGGACCCATCATCTGAAAATATGTGGTTCCAACCCCATTGAGGGTTTATGATAAGGGAAATAGCCAATAATGCAGTTTTAATATATGTTTTTTTATCCCACGATTTTGTAACCCATTTTTCACCCCTGTGTCAATCATCTAATGTGATCCTGGGCTCTACACACCCTCCGCCAACCTAGTCCCCATATATGGGGGGACAAGGGGAGAGCAACGGACTTGAACTCATGCTTCCTTCATGCCTGAGTGTCCAAGTTGCTCCTTTACACCTGACAGGGGGGGAGTTTCCCTGGTTGGACGTCGTAGCGCGTGGAAGGAACACGTTATTCCAACCAGTTCCTTTCCCCTCCATCGGGGGCCCCGGCTGGCCAGGGGGAGGCAGTTTAGTGACCAGGATTACTGCATGTTTTTTTGTGAGGGTACCTACCCTAATAATGCACTTTTGCACAAAATACCACCTGGACCTGTTTGGTGGGGGACGTAACAACTACAAATAATCCCATGTATATGGCAATCCAGCCCGTATCATTTTCACATTCCTTGTTTGGGTAAACACTAAAGTGTTGTCGTAGGGTGAACGGATGAACTGACATCGCCATGTTTGGAGTCATGACTCTAGCGGGGTTTAAAACCAAACAACAACACATCCCACACATGTTTCAGAGTGGCTTCCATCCAGCAGTTGATCTGCAAATAATGCATCACACCTCTGGGTGAACACGAGGTCAGAAAACAGCGGAAAAGATATGAAGATTATAGCCCTCGCTCGCTCTCACCACCACCTGTTAACCCATTCTGGGCGGGAACGCCTTTTGGTGTTTTAATTAAGCTATTGGAAAATAGCTAGATCTACAAGCTCATAGCGTGGCACTCGGTGCCGCCCTATGAGTTTGTAGATCAGCTATTTGTTGTTAAATCGTAAAAATCTTGCGCAAATCTTTGAATATATATATATTCTGTCAGAGCGAACGTTTTTTAACTCAAATCCTTAATTGCTTCTGAGGGGTTCGGTGGCCAATTATACATCATTTTTTGGGGGGTCCTTGACATGAAATATTGAGCACCCCTGATATAGAAACATGGGGTATTTCAGAAAACTGTCTATTTTTTTAAATTCCGACGTCAGTCCTAAATGGGTTAAGCTCAGAAAGAGAAGTGTGGCATTAGACGAGGACAGAGAGAGAGAGAGAGAGAGAGAGAGAGAGAGAGAGAGGAACTAAGGCCGTTTGGGCTAAGCAGGCAGGCATGGGTGGGGGTGGGTGGGGCGGAGGGGTTGGGTCGCTACAGCTTGACAGCTGTTGCTCTGTGATCATCTTCCCGTCACACACATATTCAGGGGGAAAAAAAACATGTATTGCTGTTGGATTAAGACCAAGGACACACCCGGGACACTGTCTATATACTACTGGATTAAGTACACACACACACGTGCGCACACACGTGTGTGCACACACACACACACGCACACGCGCAGATACGAACGCACGCACCCGCACGCACGCAAAATATGTCATTTTACACAGAATCCCATGACGCTGCACTTTCTGGACATCAGATGGCTGCGTCCCTGTTGTCTGTCTCTATGTCCTCTCCCTGGTCCTCTGTCCCTCTGTATGTCCTCTCCCTGGTCAATGCCCCCTCTCTCTCTCTCTGTTTCCTCTTTCCTCTGCTCCGCCTGTGTCTCTCTGCACAGCACTTTTCCAGGGATAATTGTCGACTCCGTAGACTCGTAGAGGAACCGCAGTGTAGCCGACGAGTGTCTACGTTTCAGCTGGTTCTGCTCTGGTTATCGGCATCGCTGTGCGTTCGCAGCACATTCCAGTGCATACTGTCTGTAATTGAACTCCGGGCGAAGTGGTAAAAAAAAATGGACCAGCAATAAAAGGAGCCGAGGCAGAGTTGATGTAGTTCTCTGGATTTTCTGCTGTGTTTTGTTCTCCTGGGAGTTCTACGGGGAGCATTTCGGGGAAAAGCTTCCCTTTTGCAGCACGTTGTGAGAATCGGACTCCGTAACTCTATATTGCTTTGTCAATGCCCGGGTTTTAGTCACAAGCATTGTGTCTTGTGGGTCCTCGCATGAACAGAGAAGTGATACACTCTCTGACTCTCATGACCCTGATCGGCCCTATAAAGAGAAGACATGAGACGCGTGGCAAAGGCCGTCGGGATCGGGAGTCGAACCCGCGGCACGCCGTCAGCCTTGCTCAGCAGCCTCTAGAGGCCCAGACGGTCGAGCTAACCTTCCGGATTTTGCCCCGTTTTGCCTGAAATTCCTTTCACCCCTCTATAATACCTCAATACTATATACAGTAAACCCTTTCCTGGTCTGTCATACACTGTATATACAAGAGGCACACATGCAGGGAAAGTCCAGATATTTTTCAGCAGCAGTGTGGAGGAGGATTATTGGTGTTGATCCCACGTCTGTTTTGGTGTTCAGGTCTGGTTTTGCTGCAGAATCCTCCTGTTCTCACTCTGCTGTGACTGAAAGCACACTCTGAGATGATGTTATCTTTATCTCTAGGAACTATATGGCCCACCACCAGATCCAGATCTCATGGTGTCAAGTTCTTATAGAATCATAATCTCAAGACACTCACACTCACACACGCCCACGCCCACGTGAACACAGAGCAATCTGTCATGTGTCCGTGCAATAACCGTTCCAGTTCCTGGCTTGCCATACTGCATGTGTAACCGATTGAAATAGTACCAGCCATCTGCACACATGAGTGTGTGTGTGTGTGTGTGTGCATCATACACACCCACACACACACACCAGTGTTGTTTTTGGCAGCACGTTTTGATTTTAGTTTTAGTCATATTATAGGTCCTCATTCACAACGGCGTTTACGCTCATAACGTTACGTATAACGTGAGCGGACAGGCATTTACGTGGATTCCCACATTAATTCGGAACTCATGGACATGGCCGTGAACTCGACGCTGACGTATAGGTTGGTCGGAAACTCCGCGAAATCCTCCGCCAGCTCACCCCCATGGCGGAGAAGCCATACCCTTGAGTAATATAGCATTTGGTCGTGTTTTTCTTTCTCATTATGTGAAAGTGAAACTGTAACATCAGTTAACTTATTAACGTTCTGATATTTAACAAGGAGTGAAGCAACGCGTGCCAAGTTGGCAAGTTTAGTTTATAATTATATTGCTTGAAGATCTGTCCGGGCAGAGACCCGCGCCGCTCAAAATGAACGGCTCTACAAGCTCATCGCGGTTCACTGTTGTATAACTTGATCTGTGCAGGCTATGATGACGTATTTTTTGATATTTCCTGTTGCCTTATATGGTGTGGAATGGCCGTGGATGTTCCATCAAACCAGGCGACACCAGGCGAAATGCGGAAAGGGTACGCCGGGCGATGCGCACAAATGAAGTGATTACACCAGGTGCCCTGAATAACACGGGAGCTAATCGTATAGGTTGATCGTTTCGGATGGATGCGATATCATTACGCATCACCTTTACACTGTGGCGTATTTCTCCTTTGTGAATGAGGACCATTGTCTCTTGAATAGGTTTTAGTCACATTTTAGTCACCTGGAGTGTCTCAGTGTTAGTCTATAGTTTAACTCCTCTTTTCAACCAGTGAAACCTGTCTGGGGGTCATCCATTCTCTGACCCTCTATCATCTGTCTGGGGTCATCCATCCATTCCCTGACCAGCCTGACTCTTATCGTATAACGGCTTTGGTCTTGCATGAGAATGGAGGTGTATAAAGACTTGGGCAAACGGAGGGAATACAACCACAAGCCCGTCTGTGTCATGTTGGCGTCATGTTTGGCGTCGCGCTACAGGGAACCCCGTGGTTGCTAGGCAGCCACGGTGGTCTGCCCGAGAGAGAGAGACAGAGAGAGAGGGAGAGAGAGGGATAGAGAGAGAGAGAGAGATGTCACATCTCTTTACTCAGCGGCAGTGTTGGCACTGCATATTCAAATATCACACGCACGCCGCACACACACGCACACACACACGCGCACACACACACGCACACACGCACACACACTCCAAAATCCACTATATTGCATGCTGTCAGCCTCCGACTGTCAGCATGTTCCACTGAAGTGTACTTTCCCTCTCCTCTCTCTCTCTCTCTCTCTCTCTCTCTCTCTCTCCTCCCTCTCTCTCTCTATCTCTCTTCCTTCTTAGGCTCTCCTGAAACCCTCTCTCTCTATATATATATATATATATATATATATATATATATATATATATATCTCAGTGTCTTTAAGTGTATACGTTCCTGTCTCTGTGAATGCTCTATAGCTAATATTTATAGGTTTTTGGAAAAGGGCGGAATTAAAACAACCTATAGTTTACATAATGTATTATTAACAGTTTCCCTGCCTATAGTTTACATAATGTATTATTAACAGTTTCCCTGCTGTAATTAAAACAACCGTGCTCCAGATCTCCCTGCCTATAGTTTACATAATGTATTATTAACAGTTTCCCTGCTGTAATTAAAACAACCGTGCTCCAGATCTCCCTGCCTATAGTTTACACTAACCTTTGAAGAGCCACTAGTGCGCTGACTTGGTTTGGTTTGGTTTTAAGCATTATGTTATGCTTTAGCTGTTGAAAATTAGGTCTGCTATCTTTGAGAAATAGGTCTGCTATTTTTGAAAAATCATGAAAATGTGCCTGAAGTCTTTGAAGATATACAGAGCGAGTTCTTAACTCAAATCTTTGCTACTGAGAGGGTCCTTGGAACAACATATTTTCAGATGGGGGTCGGTGTCCAATGTCACATATATATATTTGGGGGTCCTTGACATGAATATGTTTGAGCACCACTGACACATAGAAACATGGGTTTTTTCAGAAAACTCTCGTAGTGTTGAAAAGTATTCCGAAGTGGCGTTCACGACAACAGAGCGGAGGAGGAACGCGCGCGCTCTCCACAAGCGGCACGGCCGCCTATGCAATGCGTCGGGCCTCCATTGTAATGCGTCGCGGCCTCCATTGTACTGCGTCCATTTCCCAGAAGTACAGCCTATATAAGTGTCCACAGTTAGCCTTCTTTCACCAGGCAGCTGAATCACCGCCGGCGAGCGTTTTATTTTCAGAGGACTTGTGTGATTTGAACCCATTTAGACCTGACAGTTTTCTGGAAGAAAAAAAAACCATGTCTCTATATGTCAGTCGTTCTCAAACGTATTCACGTCAAAGACCCCAAATATATTATGACATTGGCCGCCGACCCCCAACTGAAAATATGTTGTTCCAGCCAGGGACCCTCCCAGTAGCAGAGTTTTGAGTTAAAAACGTTAGCTCTGAAAGAATATATATTCAATGATTTCAGGCACATTTTCACAATTTTTCAAAACCTACAAGCCCCAATGTATATGTATTGAACAATCAAAGTTAATTTGGGTCCATTTGGTTCCATTTGTACACTCTCAGAGTTATAGACCCATAAGGGTCCATTTGGTTCCTAACCATCATTTAGCTGGGGACCCCCTGGAACTCCCTCAACCACTGAGGTAATGGATGCCGTCTCTACAGGGGGGGCATTGGGGGGCATTGCCCCCCCCCCCAGATTGGATTTTGTGCCCCTCCAGTCCAGATTAGCCAGTAGTACCCTATACCCTACCCTACCAATATTTTAATGTTTTACAACCGTTAAATCAATAAGTTATTCGTGATTATTGTAAAAATATACACGTTCAAATGAATTGAATATAGTTAACAGAAATACAAGGTATAACATATGCATGCAGAAGACATATTTGTATTTTTTTTTTTTTGTTGTTGGTGCTGCTGCTGCATAATTGTAGCCCTTTTTTTCAAGCATGACCCATTTTGTTAACCCATTTTGCACGGGAACCCCTTTTGGTGTTTTATATGTTATAATTTCAGATCTACAATTTCAATTTCAGATCTACAATTTCAGATCTACAAGCTCGTAGCGCGCCACCAAGTGGCGCGCTACGAGCTTGTACGTCTGCTCAGTGGCGGCCGGTGACATTTGTCCTAGGGAGGGCGCTATAACAAAATCAAGAAAACATGCACTAGGTATCATAGATTAAATATCTACTGAGGGAGCCTGTCTAAAGTTTATTAAATATATCTACTAAGGGAGCCTGTCTAAGGTTTATTAAATACATCAAAATGTAACAAAAGGTTCATATAGGGTTAAAGAAACAAACCTGAGACAGAAGGACCAGTGCCATAAAAAAGTGCAATGGCTCAAAGCCACATGACCTTGCTACAGTGGCTTTAACATTAACAAAAAAATAAACAAAACGTCCTTATAAAAGAACCCTCAAAGCCATGACTCTGCCACCTTATGGCTTATTTTTTACTTTTTGTACATACATTTGTGATGATTACATCAGGTTTGTCTGGACCCAGCTCTTTAATTCTTATTTTTTCTTGTAGTGTCCTTCTCTCAAATGGTGTTTTCTGCAGTGATTTCACAGAGTTTTATTTTTCCTCTTATTTTTCCATTATGCAAGTGAATTAAACTATTATTATATTGACTTTACCTGGCTCCATTCATCTGTCTCATCCCTCGTTTTTCTAGCGTATGTTGTTGTGGCTGTGTGTTAAACCCTATGTCAAACTGTGCTGTAATGTGTATGCTGCCCCCAAGTGTTTTGTGGTGTGAATAACGTCATGGATCGCACATATTTCGCGACCCAGTGGCTTCCTATAGTTTGTATTGAAGACATGTTGTACCGCAATGCATTACTCTTCAGTGCTGAGAACCGAGGGCTACAGATGGACGCGCACCAACACGTGACACACACTAACCAATCAGAAACGTCATACAACGTAAATAACATTTGACATTTCATGGAGGCATAATACTAACGTGGCAGCATATTACAACTTTTAAACACTGCCTTTGGTTAGTGGCTACTTATATTATATAATATTAACCTTTCTGGATTGCTAATTTTAAATAAATTACAGGCTGTAGATTTCGTTTCTCACTCATTCTTATTCACGTTTTATTCAGGGGGTGGGCATGGTGGTGCGGCGCACCAGCGCCCCCTATGGACGCACCGCCACTGCGTCTGCTATTTTTGATCCTGACAGAAAACTGTCAGGATTTAGAAGACATTTTAGAAGTGTCGACGTCAGGCCTAAATGGGTTAATAGGCGACTATTTGTTATACATACATAGGGGGGGGGGGGGGGGGTTGGAAAATGAAGTGCCCCCTTTGGAAAAAAGTATTTATGCCCCCCTGCTGATGCCCCCTGATACCCCCCTGCTGATGTGTGCGTGGAGACGGCCCTGGATGGACGTGGCTCATGGGGGGATATTCCTACTTTAGTGAGACGGTAAAATAATAACCATCTGAAGGAACAGCACCAAACAACGTGTGTTTACTGTTTACCTACATCTGGTTCAACGGGCGAAACTAATGCCTGTTCGGGAGGTGTTACCGACCGCCGTTCTGTGCGAACCAGAACTCATCCCATTGATTTCACGGTGCATTTCCTTGGGCCCTCCCGTTAAGTGTGAAGCTGATGAATGGTTTCCTCGGGAATAAGTGAAGGGCAAGACACCGAGACGAGCGTGACGGAGATGGACTAGCTGCCGTGCTCGATTGAGACGTACCGACCGGGGGTACCGTTAGGAATGCAGGTCAGGTAGGAGCGGGTCGGGCCTCTGGAGAACCACTTATCTGATTGACACTCCACGCGGCACACTTGATCGAGGAACAGGCAGACATACCTTACATACAGATATTTTTTGAGTGGTGCAACCACTCCTATATAGACAGCTATATGTGTGCATGTTTCTGGCTGTGTCTGTCCCTGGCGGGCTGGCTGTGTCCCTGTCTGTCTGGCTGGCTGGCTGGCTGTGTCTGTGTCTGTCTGGCTGGCTGGCTGTGTCTGTCCGAGCACGGAAATAGCTTTTGGTTGGTTTTCAAAACCAAGTGTCACTGTTGCACAGCCTAACATGCACGCACGCCAGCACGCATTAACTGTATATATGATGATTTGAGGTGTTACAATACAGTAGAGGGCCCATGCACCTGAGGACCGCCACATGGTAACTGTCATTTCTCAACTTATTTTTTTTTGTTATTCATAGATAGATGGAAATGGAATCCATCATTGTCAAAACTTGGATAAGTAAAACAAATATTGCATTTACATTAAAGTCCATGCAATAGAAAGCCTGCATGGAAAGGTCATTAGTTGACCCTGGAAAAGTTATGAAAAAATATACAATTTTGGCAGGGCATCGTGGCTCGTGTAAATCTGGCAAAAGTTGCATCAGCTCTGCAACTACGGAGCCGCCACAGGGTTGTTGTTTTGCTACCGTCTGACTCACACACCCACTGTTACATCATACTGTATGTCTTTTACTGTAAGTGACTGACAACCCTGAGAAAGGCTCTGCACTGCAGGAGTCTAGCCGTCTCCCCTAAAGAGGGTCTGTGTGCCTCTAATTATGCCCCCCTGCTGCTGCCCCCTGATACCCGCCTGCTGATGTGTGCGTGGAGACGGCCCTGGATGGACGTGGCTCATGGGGGGATATTCCTACTTTAGTGAGAAGGTAAAATAATAACCATCAGAAGGAACAGCACCAAAACAACGTGTGTTTACTAGGGATGTCAGGGGTTAACCGGCTAACCAGTTAGCCGACCGTTAAGAAACATCCGGATATTTTTTATCAGCTTTAACGGTTAATTTGCATAATACTAAATGCGTGTTCTGATCTTAAATCCGTTTATTTTAGATCGTTTTTAGTAATAGTACAACATAAACATTACAGAGACTTTAGTTGTCACTGTACAATACTTTAAAACAGTTGTCATGTTGCACACACATGCGCCGCCCAGCTTGTCACACTACAGGCTGCATGAACAGCGCTCGGGCTCTGTTTTTTGCCCCCTCAATATCCCACAGTTCTCTGTTGTACGGTACTTCAATGGCTAGTTGGCTACAAGCAGAGGCGCAACACTGACCGAACGCTAGGGGGGGATATAGAGCGGCGCCGCGAAGCGGCGCCGCCGAAAAATCCGTCCCCCCCGTCCCCCCCACCACCCTAGGGGAGGGGGGGATGGGGGGGTCTAACCACCAAAACGTGGGGTTATGGTTAGGGTCGGATTACAGAGAGGTTGTTCCAGTGACTCAATGCCAGTGATGGGCAAGCTACTTGGAAAATGTAGTAAGCTACACTACCAGTTACTCTCTATTAAATATAGCGCAACTACAACAAAGCTATCCCAAGATAATTATAGCAAGCTACACTATAAGCTACGTGGCAAAAGTAGCTAGCTACATGGACACTACTTTTTTTTCTGCCATGATCAAGTTTCCACCGAACAAATAGCCTAATAGGCAGGCAAAAATGCTGAGTTTGGTTGTTTATTTAAAAACAAACTGGAAACAAGCCCTCTGTCTGGCTTTTGGTGTCAACTTTTTCACATTTACTTGTATTAATGTACCTTGCGGTGTGGCTGATTCATGTGTTCAGTGTTGGGAAAGTTCTTTTTTTTATTAACTATAGTTCAGTTCACAGTTAATTCTTTTTAAAGGAACTAATTCAGTTCATAATTCAACATTTTGAACTAAAGTTCATGGTTCCAAAAAATGAACGATTTTAGTTATTTTTTGTTCTTTTTTTAAATTATTATTATTGCCACAGCCTAGCCATTTGCGCACCAGCTGAGAGACAGGGATTTAGACTAGAGCAGGGGTTCCCAAACTTTTTTGGACCAGGTACCGCTTTTGGGGTAGATATTTTTCCAGGTACCCCCTCATCCTCGCAACACGGATAACAAATAAATGTATACGTCTAAATGTAGACGTCTAAATGTATATAGACGTCTAAATGTAGACGTCTAAATGTGTACGTCTTCTCTTATGGGGGTCCCTGGCATATCTTTTCAAATGGGGGTCCACGGGCTAAGTAGTGTCAATTTGGGGGTCCTTGACATGAAAAAGTTTGGGAACCACTGCTTTAAACACTTTAGCACTTTATGAACATGAACAAAATAGATGGGTCCCCCCTGGAACTCCCTCAGGTACCCCACTTTGGGAACCACTGGACTAGAGAATGAGGGTGGTCTGTTTGTTTGTGTCAGACTCTTCTTATCTAAACCAACCAATCATGGATTTCTTTCCAGGGATTTTTCCCCCCACAAAACTTTATTTAACAGTACATTTGTAACTTATAGCTTTTGTTGAAAGCTACGTCACTACTTGGGTCTAAAAATAGCTACACTACAAAAAACGCTACTTGGTTCAAAAGGAGTGAAGCTACCATCAAGCTACTGATAAATGTAGTAAGCTATGTAGCTTCGCTACTTGTAGCTAGCTACTGCCCAACACTGCTCAATGCACATACAAAACTGCTTTGGCACAGTTATTATTATTATGAATTACCTGGCAGTGGCTGTGATTCCTCCTCCTCCCATGTGTATCAAAACGTAAAAGTTTAACCACATTATCAGCAACGCCTAAAACAGGTCAAAACTCACTGACCTCATGTAAGTTAGCCTATTCTATATAAAATGTACAACACCTGGGCAGTTTTCAGGAGAGGAGAGGGTTCGCATGTTTTAAATATGTAGTTGCACCTTACCTGGTGTTGACAGTTGTGCTTTCATTAGTGGCTAATATATTAATAATATAAATCCCAAAGTGGGGTCCGGCCGTCCGGGGACCCCCAGAGGTCCTTGAGCCGTGAGTTCCAGGGGGTACAGCTACATGATAGTTTGGAACCAAATGGACCCTTGTCGCCTTAATTGTGGCATGTCATGTGGACGCAGCGGGGTCCTTGAAATTAAACGGGTTGAGAATCACTGCTACTGCTATAGAGCTGTATAAATCTTCTCCTTCTCTTCTCTTCAAATGGGGGGAGGGGGGTCCGCGGGCTAATACGTGTCCATTTGGGGGTCCTTGACACGAAAAGGTTTGGGAACCACTGTACTAGAGTAGAGGATAAAGTATATTCATTCATCTCCTATCGATCTAGTCAATACACGCTACCAAAAGTTGTGCGTGACACCAAAAGTGCTGACCTATTGAATACTGTTCCTGTATTATTAGAATCATTACGCAATCACCACAGAGTGCAAAGCACATTGGGTCACTGATGGCGGTGTAACAACTTCCCGAAGGTAGATGGTCCAAACCATTTTGGGATTTAGACAGGGGTGGATCAAATATACCCTTCAAAATATATCGCGTTTATGAACGCAGGATTTCACAAGTATTACTCCTAAGATAACTTTGGAGCCAGGGGGGATAAAGGGGGGGACCCCCAAGCCAGAGGGGGACCCCCAAACTCATTTGGGGGGGACCAATGTGACGCTGGCAGGGGATTCGTCCCCTCCGTCCCCTAGCTTATTGCGCCCCTGGCTACAAGCCTACAACGGTAGCTTTGCTGTAGTCAAAATGTAAGCGAGTGACAGGCTGACAGCAAGACGAGATGCAGAGACCTACATTATTAAATCCATTATTGGCCATTTGGACTGGAGGGAGAACGTTTACAGCCGCTGCCGCTTCCTCCTCCTATCCGTCTCCCGAGTCCCCACACTGGCACAGCTTACGTCTAACAAGTTAGCCATGTGCTATCGATGTTTGAGGTTTTTCTCGTCAGCGAAAAGTCAACAAACAGAACACGGTGACATGCATGCTGATCGTTCTTAATAATAAAAAAAAGGCTTAGCAAATGCGTCGAGTGGCTTTATAATAGGTTGCTCAGATCTGTACTGGATTTATTTATGTTTTGGACTAGAACCGGCGGACCTACTGTAGACGTGCAGATGCATGCATCAGCGTCATACAGATGCTACGTTGTTTATTGAAAACAATTTATTTATATTGTTAAATTTTGCTTTTTTGTTTGTCTTTTAAAAAGGAGCATAAATAAATGTATACCATTCGTCTACCAACTTTAATTAGGTAGCCTATACATGCATATTACATTTGGGGTAGCCTATTAAAAAAAAAGAATCGACCACTATCCGTTATTGACCCGGTTAATCCTATCGGCTAACCGGCTGGGAAACTATCCGTTACTGACATCCCTAGTGTTTACTGTTTACCTACATCTGGTTCAACGGGCGAAACTAATGCCTGTTCGGGAGGTGTTACCGACCGCCGTTCTGTGCGAACCAGAACTCATCCCATTGATTTCACGGTGCATTTCCTTGGGCCCTCCCGTTAAGTGTGAAGCTGATGAATGGTTTGCTCGGGAATAAGTGAAGGGCAAGACACCGAGACGAGCGTGACGGAGATGGACTAGCTGCCGTGCTCGATTGAGACGTACCGACCGGGGGTACCGTTAGGAATGCAGGTCAGGTAGGAGCGGGTCGGGCCTCTGGAGAACCACTTATCTGATTGACACTCCACGCGGCACACTTGATCGAGGAACAGGCAGACATACCTTACATACAGATATTTTTTGAGTGGTGAAACCACTCCTATATAGACAGCTATATGTGTGCATGTTTCTGGCTGTGTCTGTCCCTGGCGGGCTGGCTGGCTGGCTGGCTGGCTGTGTCTGTCCCTGGCTGGCTGGCAGGCTGGCTGGCTGGCTGTGTCTGTCCCTTGCTGGCTGGCTGGCTGGGTCTGTCCCTGGCTGGCTGTGTCTGTACCTGGCTGGCTGGCTGGGTCTGTCCGAGCACGGAAATAGCCTTTGGTTGGTTTTTACAACCAAGTGTCGCTGTTGCGCAGCCTAACACACTCACACTCATACGCACGCACACACACACATTATTCATAGATAGATGGAAATGGAATCCATCATTGTCAAAACTTAGATAAGTAAAACAAATATTGCATTTACATTAAAGTCCAAGCCTGCATTAGTTGACCCTGGAGAAGTTATGAAAAAAATATACAATTTCGGCAGGGCATTGGAACGCTCGTGGAAATCTGTCAAAAGTTGCATCAGCTCTGCAACTACGGAGCCGTCACATGAGGGTTGTTGTTTTGCTACAGTCTGACTCACACATCCACTGTTACATCATACTGTATGTCTTTTACTGTAAGTGACTGACAACCCTGAGAAAGGCTCTGCACTGCAGGAGTCTAGCCCTCTCCCCTAAAGAGGGTCTGTGTGCCTCGCCTGTAAGACCCATTAAAGGGACACTTCACCCTTTTAGCAAAGAAATATGACCTTTATAAGATTTAGAACACTTTCCTGGCATTATTTTTTGTGTAATCCCTGGTTTTAGATATTTTAGATTATCCGATCGGCACTTTCCGTATTCTTACATTTGTCTCTTCACACTGCAGCTATAGACCAGCCCCAAGACGCACTCGTCACGGACACTGTTCCACCTACCTACGTTGACTCCACCCCCACATGAGCATTTGTTTGTTATTGTGTTTGTATCATGTCGTCGATCAGAGCAACACCAGAGAGAGTATACAGAGAGAAACCTCAGGGGAGGAGACGCTTGTCTTGCCACAAATCCCCCGAATCAATATGTGTACCGGGTAACACCACAAGTTACAACGCAGCTTTGGACGCTTGGTCCAGAACCCAGCGGGTGTCGTGTCACTCGTGTGGATGGAATATTGTCTGTCACGAGTAAGTAGGCCTATATTGCTACAAATGTAGTATTGTATTGTAGCTGTTGTCAACTTCTTACATTACGTCTTTTGTGTATGCTAAACCAAGCTAACCGTGGTCTTATCTGAGTGCATTGGTTTGTAGCCCCGCTTGGAAACCTACGTAAAGTTTCTGACATTTGGATGACAATGTCAGAAACTTTACGTAGGTTGCGAGCGGGGCTAAATGGTTTGTTGCCCTAGGATTTAGACTCTCATAGATATCGATTATGACATGTCAGAATCGACAAATACATCTACGACAGAATAAATCTCAGGCTTTGTAACAATTATGATTGTTAGTTGGCTACGTGTTTCCGCACGGACATGTTAGAGTGTAACACCAGGGCAGCAGAGTGAACGTGCTCGAGTGACAGATGAACCAGACTGTAAACAACATGCTACGCTATATGTTATGTGAATAAAGTGTAAAGCAGCTTGAGTAATGCTTTAATCGTCCGTTCTTGAAGTAAGAGAGGCAAGAATGAAACGGGCTTGTTTGTTCTAGAGACTTGGGGCTGTATTTTGCGTGTCTTAAGTACCAGGTCTTATTCCCTAACTTGAGTAAACTAAAGACCTGGAGGCGTGATCAATGCCATTTGGCTATTCTGAGTGGCCAAAGAGCATTGATCACGCCTCCAGGTCTTTAGTTTACTCAAGTTAGGGAATAAGACCTGATACTTAAGACGCGCAAAATACAGCCCTTGATATGCTATCTTGTAATTGTAGCGTCCGAATTGAGTTGCGAAGTGTTCGTTGTACATGTCAATATTAGGCTACTTTAGGTAGCGGTGTGTATATTACTGTAACTAGAAGAGTCAATTCTACTCCACTGCTGTCTTTTTCGAGCTGTCATATTAGTGGAATATCCCGGTCTATGTGACATTAGCTATAGTTTACCAAACTATAATCATGTCTGTTTTATACTTTTATTGTCAATCATATCTATCAGTCAAAATCGCTTGGTTGGTTGCCTACAGACACTTTCTCGAGTGGGTTCTGAGAACTTCTGACTGCAAGGAGATTTGGTGCTGGAAACCGTCTTCGGATTCGAGGAAGTCTTTGTAGCTATAACATCCCAGCTGCAATAATATATCTTTATTTTGTTCCTGTAAATAAAACTGAGCTTCACATTTTGGTTTCAATTCATTGAAGGTATGCATATAGGCTATAATAAGTAGGCCTACTGTACATGTATTACTTTACCAGTAATTAAACTGTTTCAGTTTGACATTTGCTAGCATTCAGCTGTGGCACTGACACTGTAATGTGCTTCTAGCTGGAGTTCAATATGTATCACTAATATCAATTTCATGGGTTGACAAATAACATTGGTTGCATCTTACAATGGAAAAGGATACAGTAATGCAGTATGTTTATTTTTACTTCCACATTTCCACAAGAATGTTCTCTAAAAGCCAGTGCATTAGAATGACAGTATGCAAAAATCTCCAATTCATTTCCATTTCAATTGGCACACCTATAGACGTAAACAATAGTAACATTCTATCTATGCTTTTGGTTCCTCAAATTGCAATGTGTAAGCAAATATAAAGTGTGTACAATGCCACAATGTTCTACCAAATCAGTGTATAACAGTGACGATAGCCACTTTCTTTGTATAAAATATCTGATTTAGTTATTGTCAGTTTGTAAGTTCAGAGGAGAACAATAGGTGAAATGATTTGCAGTTACAAAATATATTATACAGGAAGGAAGATAGGAGTGATAAAGCGTAATATCGCCTAATATAAGCCCTCTGTCACGGTCTGTGACAGGTCTTGTGTTTTCTTGTGTACCCTGTTCTTTGTTTTAGTTATTGTTTTACTTTTATGTTGTGTTCCCGTGCTTTTGTAGTATTGTGTTTTTCCCTGTGTCTTAATTAGTTCCTGTTTGAGTTTCACCTTTAACTCGTGTATACCTTTTATTTTGTAGTATTGTTTGGGCCTTCCTGTCTGCCCTGTATTGTGATTAGTCTTTGTTTTCCACCTGTGTCCTCTTAGTCCCCCGGCCAATCTCCTGTGTCCTCTTAGTCCCCCAGCCAATCACCTGTGTTCTCTTAGTCCCCCAGCCAATCACCTGTGTCCTCTTAGTCCCCCCAGCCAATCACCTGTGTCTATTTATACTCCCCTGTTTGTTCAGTTCCCTTTGCTATTTTGTCTCTTTATGTCAGTAGTGTTCAGCTCCTCATGTATCCATGATTTAACTCCTAGTGGCAAGGTTTTTTTTGGAATAAAACCCTTGCATTGAAGCTCATCTGCCTGCTGTTGGGTCCTAAAGCCCCTGACTTTGCACTGTGACATGCTCAATGAATTGAATTGAATGGGGCTGCTATGCTATGGGGTGTTGTGCTAATTTGCTTATTTCCATCGCTCAAAATAATAATAATTGGTATATATCCTCTCTTTATAAAGTAAATAGTATCACAAGTGGCACACTTTACTACTTATTTAGATGGAAATAAGTGAATTAGCACAAAAACCCAGCCGCCATTGAGGGCTTATGGTAGGGGAAATAGCCAATAAAGCACTTTTGCACAAAATAACACCTGGACCTCTTTGGTGGGGACGTAACAACTACAAATAAAGGTAAGAAAGCCTTCTAGTATGGAATTATCCTTTACATTTTAGTACTCGCCGATACCGAGTACCGCATATCGGCTGTTTTTGGTGATTTGCTGCAGTGTTGGGTCAGACTTGATGCCGTTGCATTCGGGTGCTTCAAAACGCCACTGAGCAACTTCCATTGATCTGCTCCGTGCTAAAAAAAACGCCTGGTCTCATTGAGAATGAACTATAGGCAGGGCTGGACTGGCCACAGGTCGTACCGGGCATATCTATATTCCCGGTGGGCCGCGACCGTAGGGGGTCACCATGATTTAAAAAAATGTTTTTGACAGGCAGGCAGGCCAATAGGCGGCAGGCCACCAGGAAAGGTCTGGGGCGTGCTGCCATTCTGCCATCATGATAATTTCACTGTACCTGTATCAGTGAGTGACAAATAAACCCTCTACAAAGGGTTGTGTAGTTGTCTGTTGGTTT